>NW_026942262.1:0-22768 GCF_024139115.2 Armigeres subalbatus
CAGGGAAGCTGTTCTCGTCCATAATTTTCCATCGCTCTATGCGGTCTATACTGGCGTATGCCGCCTTGGAATCAACGAACAGATGGTGCGTTGAGACCTGGTATTCACGGCATTTTTGAAGCATTTGCCGTACAGTAAAGATCTGACGAGCTCGGTGGTCTAGTGGCTAACGCTTCTGCCTTATAAGCAGGAGGTCGTGGGTTCAATTCCAGGCTCGTCCCTTTCCTACTTTGTATTTCTATCTTAGATCTTTCTGTGTGTCACGTTCTACCAAAACGATTCCTACTGTTATAACCTCCCCTCCCACACAATCCCAAAACCTCCCGTGGCACCTATGAGAGGTCGTAGAGTTCTCTGCATCTTTCTTAAGTAGGTGTCCAACAAACCATCCTTCCCATTCCTCAGCATTCGCAAGGACGTGGCCATGACAGATCTCGACTATTGGAGAGTGAATCTAAGAGATAGTGATTAGTCCCAAATCAATATCTGTGGTGACGGATGAAAGTGATGCTACTCTCATACAATAGTCTTGGCTTGTACCACCTACGAATTTGTGCGAAATGCTCAATGCTAATGCTAATGCTAAATTTGCCGTACAGTAAAGATCTGGTCCGTTGTCGAGCGCCCTCAACGAAGCCGGCTTGATAACTTCCCACGAACTTATTCAATAACGGTGACAGACGACGGAAGATGATGTGGGATATCACTTTGTAGGCGGCATTAAGGATGGTGATCGCTCGAAAGTTCTCACACTCCAGCTTGTCGCCTTTCTTGTAGATGGGGCATATAACCCCTTTCTTCCACTCTTCCGGTACACAGAAAAAAATAATGAAAACTAAGAAGCGCGTACAAAATAAAGACATGGAAAATTACACTATTTCTGGCGCACATGGATATTTTCCAAAAAGTTCACCCTAAATGTATGCAATTTCTATAGCATTATGTCAGTTTCTATAGCATACATCATATAAAATGTGACATACTGCAATAGAAATTGCATACATTTAGGCGATAATATCGTTTATATTTACGCTCTTTCTGGCATTCCCTTTATGTGCATTACTTTCGTGTAAATTCCAACAACTTTTTCTATCTGTGTAGCTGTTCAGTTTCCCAGATTCTGATTATCAATTTGTATGGGCAAGTGGCCAGCTTTTCCGGGCCCATCTTGATGAGCTCAGCTCCGATACCACCCTTACCAGCTGCTTTATTGGTCTTCAGCTGTTGAATGGCATCCTGAACTTCCCTCAAGGTGGAGGCTGGTTGGCTTCCATCGTCCACTGAACTGACGTAGTCATCCCCTCCGCTGCCTTGACTTTCACTGCCTGTACTCTCAGCGCCATTCAAATGTTCCTCGTAGTGCTTCTCCCACCTTTCGATCACTACACGTTCGTCCGTCAAGATGCTCCCATCCTTATCCCGGCACATTTCGGCTCGCGGCACGAAGCCTTTGTGGGATGCGTTGAGCTTCTGATAGAACTTGCGTGTTTCTTGAAAACGGCACAGCTGTTCCATCTCCTCGCACTCCGCTTCTTCCAGGCGGCGTGTCTTCTCCTGAAAAAGGCGGGTCTGCTGTCTCCGCTTCCGTCTATAACGTTCCACGTTCTGCCGGGTACCTTGCTGCAGCGCGACTGCCCGCGCTGCGTCCTTATCCTCCAGAATCTGTCTGCACCAGGGTTTCGACTTTTCGTTTCAACGAGACCAAAGCAAGCGTTTTTCGGGCCAAGGGAAAATCTTGTTTCGTTGTTTATGTTGAGGATCATCTTTCACCCATCAATCTTTTCTCTAGAATTAGCATTGGAAGATGAACGAAAATCTTGCCTATTAGATGAAAATCCTTTTTCGTTTCATCACTTTTACCTCTCACTCACTTTTCACGATAATTATCGCAGAACAATTACAAAATTGTACGGCTGCGCCGGGATTCGAATACAGAAGAGTAACAATAATAGCCGTTAGGGATGCGTTTACTCTAGCCACACAACTACGCTAACTGTATGAAAGCATTAAGTTATTTGTTCCACAAAAGCTATTATCATTTACATTGATGATGCCACGAAATGACTCGAATATGAAAAAAAGTAAACCAACGTTTGGCGACAATCGAAGTGAGCGAAAAATTGTTTTCACTCTCCAGGCTGTTTTTCTTTCCCGAAAAGCGATTTCTCCCCGAAAACTTTCGTGAGGGAAAATCATGTGCTCCTGAGATTGAGTGAGCATTACGAACCCTGGTCTGCACTCTTCGCCGAACCAATCGTTCCTACTTCGTCTACTTCGTCCCATATACCCGACGTTGTTCTCCGCTGCGTCGTTAATGGCTGCTTTGACTGTATTCCAGCAGTCCTCAAGAGGGGCCCCATCGAGCTCACCCTCTTCCGGGAGCGTTGCCTCGAGATGCTGCGCGTATGCAGTGGCGACATCAGGTTGCTTCAGCCGCTCTTGGTCGAACCGCGGCGGTCGTCGGTACCGAACATTGTTGATGACGGATAGTTCTGGGCGCAGTTTAACCATCACTAGATAGTGGTCAAAGTCGATGTTAGCGCCACGATATGTCCTGACGTCGATAATGTCGGAGAAGTGCCGTCCATCAATCAGAACGTGCTCGATTTGTTATTCTGTCTGCAGTGATGATCTCCAGATGATCAGCCGCCCGTAACATGGAGAACAGACGCTGTTGTGAGCCGATCCTGACATGGAGAACAGATGCTCAGTAAAATTTGCACCTCCGGAGAGGAGCAAACCCCCTCCCCCCTACCTTCCCTGACAGCATACGACCATAGTTCCCACCGGGATTGGTTACCCGATCGTCCCTAAGGTTGCTCGTATCCCGGCCAGCACCAAGGGGAGGTAGGGATAGGA
Source organism: Armigeres subalbatus (assembly GCF_024139115.2). Classification (NCBI taxonomy): domain Eukaryota; kingdom Metazoa; phylum Arthropoda; class Insecta; order Diptera; family Culicidae; genus Armigeres; species Armigeres subalbatus. The sequence continues at coordinate 2,860 of NW_026942262.1, forward strand.
GTGGCTGGGTAAGAGGCTAAGGACCGCAAGATGGGGTCTATTTTATTCCTTCAGGTAAGCAAAGTACCAATGGTACGCTTTACCCAGCATTTGCCGTGCCAAATAACCAACCCATGATAAATTTCTTTTAATAAGCCCCAATTGCGAGGGGCACCGGTTCTGATGATGCATTTCAAGCTGTGCGAAAAAATATGGTCCCCAACATAAAATGAGCGAGAACAAAGCGTTTCATTAAACCCCCTCGGTAGGGGTCGCATATCCAGTTTTTTTTCAACTTGTATACAAGTGCGATAGTTTTGTTTTCATAGCTTCTTATGATTCGAAGAGATTTTTGCCTCTCTTCTATCGTCGTTCGTTATCTATTGAGAGCGATTTCTGCAAACCCTGTCTGCAGCATTTGGGATTTCAATAGGTTGAAAACATCCTTTGTGAACAAATCGTGTTCCAATAATGCTGAGGCAGTGGCGTAGCCACGGGGGAGAGGGGGTGTGTTGGGCATAAAACCTCCCCCAAGAGACGAAATTTTTAGAAGAAAATTTTTTTTGGAAGAAAAAAAATGTTCAGAAAACCCCCCCAGACCAATTTTCTGGCAACGCCACTGTGCTGATGTATCCCTCAAACCTACCCGAACAAGTTCATCCGCGAGATCATTTCCATACACTGAACCAAAGCATCCGTTTGAATACGACTACTAAGTGATATGCTCCCGCCCTTTAACGATTGTCATCCGCTTTCTGGATGATCATCATTCGATATTTTTGCAGGTGGATAACAAGAATTCATAAGAGCATCATACCGTTGCAAAATTATTTTCTAACGAACACCAAATGATAAACTAATTCATTACCAATCTTGAGGCTTCCGAGCCTCTTGAAAGGAGGGCTTGAGCCTCTTGAAGGAGGCTTGAGGCCTCTTGAAAGGAGGCTTCTGAGCCTCTTGAAAGGAGCTTCTGAAGGAAGCGAGCCTCTTGAAGGGAGGCTTCCAGGCCTCTTGAAGGAGGCTGAGCCTCTTGAAGGCTTCAGGCCTCTTGAAAGGCTTCCTGAGCCTCTTGAAGGAGGCTTGAGCCTCTTGAAAGGAGGCTTCCGGGCCTCTTGAAGGAGGCTTCCAGGCCTTTTGAAAAGAGGCTTCCCAGGCCTCTGAAAGGAGGGCTTCGAGGTCTCTGAAAGAGGCTCTGAGCCCCTATTGAAAGGAGGCTTGAGGCCGCTTGAAAGGAGGGCTTCCTGAGAGCCTTTTGAAGGGGGCTTCCTGAGCCCTCTTGAAGGAGGCTTTCGAGGCCTCTTGAAGGAGACTTTGAGTCTCTTGAAGAAGGAGCTGAGCCTCTTGAAGGAGGCTCAAGCCTCTTGACAGGAGGCTTCCAAGCCTCTTGACAGGAGGCTCAGGCCCTCTTGAAGGAGGCTCTGGGCCTCTTGAAGGAGGCTTGGGCCTCTTGAAAGGAGGCTTCCGAGCCTCTTGAAAGGAGGCTTCCGAGCCTCTTGAAAGGAGGCTTCCGAGCCTCTTAAAAGGAGGCTTCCGAGTCTCTTGAAAGGAGGCTTCCGACCCATTTGAAAGGAGGCCAGAGATGTCCTACACAGTTGGCGAAAAATCTGCTCTTTTATTTTTCACAATTTTTAACAGTCAAATAAAATTCGCATGCAACTAATAGATGGATATTTGAGTTTTCGAAATGTCACTTCAATCTGACAAAATATCCATCTATTTGTTGCACTAACTGAATGAATTTTATTTTATTGTTAAAAATTGTGAAAATGAAAGAGCATATTTTTTGCCAACTGTGTAACACATCCCTGAAGGAAGCTCTCGAGGCACGTAGAAGTAGGCTTCCAGTCTCTTGCAACAAAGCAGCAATGCAAAAAGTCTTCATGGCTCTCAAATGACGGCTTCCGAACTTTTAAAGTCAAGATTTCAATTCAGATGCATATTCAGGTTCAGGCAGGTATTTTCGTCTTATCGTCATAGTCTCAAATATCAATCAAATAGGAGCTTTTTTGCCACATTCATCCGTACCCAATCGTAAGCTTAGGCGAAACGTTCTGCTATAGTGGAGTTCTAGCAAAATGACGTTGCTTTATTTTTTGTATTCATACACTTGTGGTGGGTAGGATTTAATAGGCTTTGATTTACTGATCACCGTGCATATTATGTATAATATAAAGTTTAGAAATAAAAAATTATACAATTATTAAAACCCAATCAATAATCTATTATTGGAATTGTAATACATCCGTCATTACGCATTTATGTCCAAGGTACCCCCTGGGGCCAGCGGAGGTACCCCCAGTGAGCACATGTACCCTAGGTTGAAATTCACTGCTGTAAATAATTAGTATCAGATGCCTATCATGTATAAATGAACGTTCTTCTTCTTATTGGCATTACATCCCCACACTGGGACAGAGCCACCTCGCAGCTTAGTGTTCATTAAGCACTTCCACAGTTATTAACTGCGAGGTTTCTAAGAAGGTTACCATGTTTACACATTCGTATATCATGAGGCTAGCACGATGATACTTTTATGCCCTGGGAAGTCGATACAATTTCCAATCCGAAAATTGCTCAGACCGGCACCGGGAATCGAACCCAGCCACCCTTAGCATGGTCTTGTTTTGTAGCCGCGCGTTTTACCGCGCGGCTAAGGAGGGCTCTATCAAACCTATCAAATAAATAAAAACTTATTAGCATTCTTTGCCAATTTTCTTTATAATAGATGAACTTTTGAATTTTATAATGTCTTGCAAACATGTCTTTAGATTGGATATTAAATTTTGGTGCTAAGAAAGATTTAAAACCTCTTCAATGGTTTTTTTTTTGTTCTATATATCTACTTATCATGCTCAACATGCATTTACCTCACTAATATGATGATTTGGTGTGATTTTCCAGAAGATTCAGTAGTATTTTAGGCTAGTCCGACTTTTTTCGCAGCCCTGTCGCAGCCCACGTTATTTAGGATTATTTAGCAATTTAAAAAAAATCCTGACACTGGTTCATTTTATACTATTCTCCCCAAATTGTTCGTTTTTTTTCTTCTATTTATCGCTTGCAATATTGCATCAAGGAAAAGATCTGCTTACTTCGCCTAAATGTCTGCTACCGGTATATCACCGATCAAAAAAGCTACTTCAAATTTTCGATCTATAGAACATAATACAAGCTTTTCTCATAATGGTGCAAACTTGGAAGCAAGATAAGCCTCTTCAAAACGTGTTTGCATTATCTACCTACATCACTTTGGAAAACTAGATTGTGTGCTTTCAGTGCGAGCCTGCGTTCTATTTGAATGAAGCTTAACTATGGATGGAGAAGCATGGTAGTACACTTAATGGTAGAACAAGACTAGTATCGGCTACGAAGTAGAGAATCATAAACCAGAACTTTAAATGATCAATTATGTTTGGTAAAGCCCAGAGGACTTCTTTGTCACCGCGTTTCTAAACATATTCATATTCGACTCACTTTCCGAATGAATATCGGTCACTGAATATTTATTTAGATGTCACATACCTACTACTGAATTTCCGTAAAACCAATAACATTTTTGTTTGATTAAATAAATACCTAACTGCTTAGATCTGATAACGAGGAAGCTTGACTGAGTAACACTTTTAGCAAAAAATGTCAACGCAATCTAGCCTTATTATGCTTTTTTTTCGCACGTAGGAACCATACTCAGTCGTATTCAAATTAGTGAGTCTATGAAGAATAAACTGAGTGCAAAGATTGTAAAACTCGAGTAGTTTCGTGAGGGTGAATATTCCATGCTCTGGTTGGTTGGTACATATCGATATCCCCAAACGGAACTTTGACAACAACAGAGATGAAAAATATTCACAGAAGAGGCATTCATAAAGGTACATGGGCTTAATCAATAAAAGCAGCAGAAACCCTTTTATTCCAATTTTGATTTGCTTTATTTTTTTCTGTGGTTTGCGTGTTTTTTTTTTCAAATTATGTGTAACAAAATTGACATAAATTATTCCTTTTTTCTAGATTCATAGATTACCTGAAGATTTTGTTTTTATACTGAAGACATTTGTTAGCTTGGTTTCGTTCCATGGAACAGAATTTACATAAGGAACAGTTTTAACAAAATACTATGATTGTATTTCACAAAGCTGGAACTAGTCATGCGGAGAGCTTCTATGCAATTTACATTACAAGTTACAAACACAAAAATGTATTTTTCAAATACAGAGCAGATATATTGAAATCAATCTTATACATATGTCTATCCGGATTTCAGTCGGATTGTTCATTCTTATTCTTCTTTATCATGATTTGATAAATTCATTAGTCGTGCCTCGCTGACTTGCCCCTATTATCTAATCATGTTAACCCGTATGACATTGAACCCCGAGCGAAAGCATTGCATAATGCCTACCACTTCGATAACATCAAACAAGCAGAACCAATCGAACAGAATTTGTTTGCGATCCAGACAACACCCTCAAATGGCACATCGGCGACCAGTCCGGAACGAATATGTGAGAGATAAGCGAGGTAACGGCAATTTCGCACCCAACTTTGTCACGATGTGTTGTTATCAGTTCCAGGCGATTTCTGTTTGTCGCCGGTAACTCTGCACACTTCGGAACGAAAGATTTTTCGTTCTGCGAAAGCCTCGAACTTGACAATGGCACAATGTTGTGGATTGCACGCCGTAAAGCTCACGTCAGCCGGCGATAGTGGAAAAACTCGTTCTACGACGCTCATTTATCATCAAATCGGCGGCGATGCATCTCGGTATGAGCTCATTGTCGGCTATCACGTGCTTTTAGGATATTTTGTCACTGGAGAAGTGCTTGTAGGTTTTGGCTGATCTCAACGAATGTGATCGTGGGCTTCAAATATTTTTTTTCTCAAGCTTCTATTTAGCAGTTTTTGTATCGTGTTTGCAATTTTCTATTTCGCTTCGTTTCGCCACTCAACTTCTTAAATGCAAATTTGTTCCTTGTTGATTCCTTCTGGCTTCAAGTTCATTCAGAGGAACTACCGAAGTGCCATTACATGGTGCCAAAACAGTCTCCTTCTTTTATATATAGGTATGTTTTATACATGATATAGTGTCACAAGCGATGGAACGACCAACTTTATTCATCAAAATTTCCCCAATTTCTTTCCCGCTGACTTCTCTTCTCATGTGGAGAATGCATCGCTAATTGGCGTGATGAATTATAAGCTGAATTGCGACCATTAAGATATTTACGAGTGATCCGATATAGTGGGAACAATAAAAATCGCCCGAATGACTGTGAACTTGACATTGCCAACCGCTTACTAATTCAAGGCTGAATTTTATCCACCGAGCAAAAACAATCGAAACATCTAGAGAAAATCATTTGATGTCGTTATGCGCATAAATGCCCCTTGTTATACAGAGCGATGTATTTCAAATTAATTAGCATAGCTGTGCAGGCAAAGGCAAATATGTATGTGAAAACGAGGCATTTTATCATAGCCTATTTTTCATATTTTGTTTGATCAGATTGCGACCCGCTTGTTTTACTGACTTTTAACGGTTGTGTAAGATTTATTCCTTTTTTACAAAAAAGGATAATACAACTTGAGCTTTTTTTTTCAACAAAATAAGACATTTATGCATGGAACGGCAGTACACACCTTCTTTCCCAAGTGAAGCCGGCCGATTTCAGCTAATAATAAAAGCAGCACAACATCCTACTTTTCCACACAATCGGTGGGTAATAATTTTCCTCGGATTGTACACTTTTTCATTTAGGAAAACAACATAAAAAACACCTCGCATCCTTTCACGGGGGAATGCGTTGCTTACTAGCAGCAGCGTTTGGTGCTGATTGGATTTTCACCCACTTGTTCGCTTGTTCAATCGTCTCAAATGTAAACAGACGACTCAATGAGATAAACAACATTGCTAGCAATTTAATTCAAATGGTGGGCAATAATTCAGATTGGTTCTATTTCGGGTGCCATTCGGTGTATAAATCCCGAAGTTTGTACTGATCGAATCCCGTGTGTTAAATGAAATGATTAATTGGTTTTCAGTTTTGCCTTTCACGCACGAAAAGGATGCTTACTGGAAGGTTATGGCTTTCATTCCACGTGAGAACAAATTTTCTATAGAATTATTTTGGAGTTGTGGTGTCAGATGTACTGGTGAATCCTTATTCCTTTATTTGACACATTTAAAGCTGTATCATTACTAAACGACACATCGCCATTGCTGGCATTCCTTCTGCGACGTGCCAACAATTTCACATGTCAGTCTACATTATTCAATTTCGAGTACCAGCCATTATTACAATGTCACATAAAATAAATTTATACACTCGTTGCAGTAGAATACATTTGAGATTTACACGAGGAACGCAATAATTCGACACTGTCTATATTCTGCAGATTTCAATCACGCATGTTTTTTTTTCATTCGGATAATGAAGAACGTTGATTTTGTCACAATAAGACTTTACTTAGTAGTAGAATAATTGGTTTATCATTTTTTGCATCATTTTTACTTATACTTCTGAGGGATGGGCAGTAATTAACGTACTCCTCCCAAAAGAATACGCTTCACGATATCTCTATTCGATGTTCTGATTAACTTCTGAGTTTGTGCCAGTAAGCGCGCCAAAGCCTTGAGCCCCTTAGATCTTTTCCTTGTGTCATTCACCATCACATCTTTTTTGAGTCATTTCCCGAGCAGGAGTGACGACCTCGATAACAGAAATTGGTATGATTTAGCCTTGCATAAGAGGTAAAATACCAAAAAATAATACCAAAAACTTATATGCAGAATACTTAAGGCATACCATGCTTAGGTATTTCAATACCAAACAAATAATAATTGGTTATGCATTTGGTATTAAAATTCAATTTAATAACTGAATTTGTTATGGCTTAAGTATTGTGCATATTAGTTTTTGGTATTATTCCTTTGGTATTTTTACCTCTTATACAAAACTAGTTCATAATAGAGTATGGTATCAATAACAGAATTAAGTATTATTGAGCCAATTTCTCCTGCTCGGGTTAGCTCCCAGTCAACACAAGATCGTATATGAGGCCATAAAAGATGCTTAAGTGTAGGCGATATTATTACTTTCCCATACAACATTTATGTATATCGTCTCGACTTCAGCATCTTATGTTGCATCATATACGATTGTGTTGTGTTGACTAGCCTCACAATGGTGTCCCGACGTCCCGAATCCGTTGCGTGAAAGGATTTACACAACTAGTCCCCGAAGGTGGGTCTAGCCTACTCCGATAACCGATTTCTGATGCCCTTGAGCCATTGAGCTCCCAACTTAGTCGTTGAGCCATTCAGCTCCCGCCTCGGTTGTGATTGCAAACGACTCGGATATGTATTCTCCGACGGCGGGAGCTCCCTCGTAACCGGCCGTGACGCCACGTTCTGCGGCTCCGCGCTCGCCATTTCTGTCACGTCTGGATATTGCGGCCAGACGAGGGAAGCCGCATGTCCAAACTTGTGAAAGTACCACCTGAAGCATCCATGGCCTGTTAAGAACTGGATCAAATTAAAGTTTAGCTCTCCAAGAGGTCTGTTAATCCATGCAGACACACTTGAGACTAGGCGCTGGGTGCACCTGCCCTTAGTCAAGTTGTCCCACTCTCTCTGCCATTAGGCAACCGATGCTCCAGAGGGTAAAACACTCCTCGTTTTCCTCCACCACCAATTTGATGGGCATCATTTCCGCGAGAACACATGCCGCTTCGTGAGACGACGAGACCCAGATTGGACCTTCGTACGGCAGTATCGAAACCGTCACGCTTGCCAGCAACTATCGCCGATGACGCAATTCGACCTCGTCAATGGCCTCTCCGTACACGGTCATCGTTACGTCATTGGTGAATCCCACTAGTTTGACTCCTGGCGGGAGCTTCAACCTCATCACGCCATAATTTGTCAGGTTCCACAGCAGTACCGAAGATTGATCCCTGCGAAACATCTGCCGCTATGGGGGAGCTAGCCAAGCCCATCACTGTCTTGTAGATCAGTACTCGATTCTGGAAGCAGCTTCCCAGAAACTTGTACAGCCCTATCGGTACTCTGAGCCGAGGAAACGAGTTGGCTATTTCCGTCCAGCAGGTACCGTTGAATGCATTCCGCACATCGAGTGTTATTACTGCGCAGTAACGGATACCGCAACGTTTGAATTCGATGGCGACCTCTGCAGTGTCTACCACCGATTTGATGGCGCCCACAGTAGACCGTCTTCTTAGAAAGTCGAATTGCTCGCTCAACAATTCTCCCGTCTTCTCCTGATCAGGATTAACTTCTCCAGAAGATCTAATCGACAGATTGGTCTGTACGCTGAGGGGTCTCCAGATTGCTTGCCAGGTTTCGGTAACAGGACCAAACGCTGTTACTTTCATATATCCGGGAATGTCCAGTCGTCCAGACACCTCTGTCTCGCTCACCTGAACATGCCAGAATTTGTCATTATGGCCACCTCTATAGTAGTTCAGCCTCATTGAACATCGCTTGGGAGAAGCCAGTGATTCTCTTGTTTTGGTCATGACCATCCGATAGGCGTCTCCCCACGGGTTCAAGTTGGCGCTCTGGTTCAGTCTGTCAAATCAGATTTTTTTTGCTTTCTTTCCGTGTTTTCCAGACCGAAGGTTCCACTGTTCAAGTAGGCGACCTGCCACGCTTTGATAGTAAGAGTAGCTCCCCGCCCTAGCAGTACGCATGTTCCACACAGGTTACTGCAACTCATGTGTGACCAGATTCAGTTACAATCAAGTTGCTGTAATCATTTGTATCTGACTTGTACTGCTCAGGCGGCTTTCTCTCCTTGTTTCGCTGCTTATCCTGTTCCAAATATCGAAATGGTAACTATGGTTATAACCATTGTCAACCCTGCACTACTGATCACCTGCAAAACTGGTACCCGGGAGCTGTCGTTGTCCAGCAAGATGTCCAGCTGGTCCAAGATCTCTAGCAGCGTTTGCCCTCTCCGGTTAGTACAGCGGCTTTCCCATCCTGATGCGTAGGCGACTATTGGCTTGCGACCTGAGTGAATTGTTCTATCGGCCACCTTGGTGAGGCATAGCAGCTGCAGTAGTCCACTCCGTTTGTCTTCGCTTAACTGTTAGCTTCCCTCTTCAGTCTAATGTAGGCTATCTCCATCTTCTCAAAGTTACGTGCCATAATATCTATGTCGTCGGCGAAGTCAAATAGCTAGACGGACTTATTGAAAGTTGTACCACTCGTGTTAATCCCTGCCCTTCGTATTACTCCCTCCAAAGCGATGTTGAATAGCAGACACGAAAGACCATCACCTTGCCGTAAGCCTCTACGGGTTTCGAAGGGACTCGAGAATGCCCCTGAAACTCGAACTACGCACATCACCCGATCCATCGTCGCCTTGATCAACCGTATCAGTTTATCCGGAAATCCGTGATCGTGCATTAGCTGCCATAGCTGGTCCCGATCGGTTGTATCATATGCGGCTTTGAAGTCGATGAATAGATGATGTGTGGGCATGTTGTATTCGCGGCATTTCTGCAGTATTTGGCGAACACCTGGACCGTGGTGGAGCGTTCGCCCATAAAATCCGCCTGGTACTGCCCCACGAACTCTCGTGCAATTGGTGCTAGTCGACGGCATAAAATTTAGGAGAGTACCTTGTAGGCGGCGTTCAGCAATGTGATTGCGCGGTAGTTGCTACTATCCAGCTTATCACCCTTTTTGTAGATGGGACACACGACACCTTCCATCCACTCCTGCGGCAGAACCTCATCCTCCCAAACCTTGGTAATCACCCAGTGCAGCGCTCTAGCCACCACCGTGTTTAAACAGCTCTCCTGGTAGTTGGTCAACTCCAGGGGCTTTGTTGTTTTTCAGCCGGCCGATCTCCTCCTGGATTTCCTGGAGATTCGGAGCCGGAAGTCGCATGTCCTGCGCGCGTGCTCCTAGGTTCATTACCATACCGCCACCGTTGTCTGCCATATCGCCATTCAGGTGCTCTTCGTAGTGCTGCCGCCACCTTTGGATCACCTCACGCTCGTTCGTAAGAAGGTTCCCGTTTATTTCCTTACACATATCGGGCTGTGGCACGTGGCCCTTACGTGAACGGTTCAACCTCTCATAGAACTTTCGTGCGTTATTAGCGCGGTACAGTTCCTCCGTCTCTTCACGGTCTCGACCTTCCTGCTGGCGCTTTTTCCTCCGGAAAATCGAGTTTTGTCTGTTCCGCGCCCGTTTGTATCGTGCCTCGTTCGCCCTCGTGCGGTGTTGCAGCAATCTCGCCCATGCTGCATTCTTCTCGTCAACTAACTGCTCACATTCGCCGTCATACCAGCCGTTTCTCTGATCCGGAGCCACCGTGCCTAGTGCAGCGGTTGCGGTGCTTACAATGGCGGATCGAATATCTCTCCAGACATCTTCAAGAGATGCTGCGCCTAAGCTGCTCTTCCGTTGGGAGTGCCACTTCCAGCTGCTGCGCGTAGTCTTGGGCTAGTCTACCGTCTTGTAGCCGCCCAATGTTAAGCCGCAGCGGACGACTCCGACGCGTGTTGATCACCGTCGAGAGTTTTGAGCGCAGACATACTGCGACGAGGTAGTGGTCGGATTCAATATTCGCACTGCGGTAAAGTGCGTACGTTCGTGATGTCGGAGAAGAATTTACCGTCGATTAGAACGTGGTCGATTTGGTTTTCCGTTTCTTGGTTAGACGATCTCCATGTGGCCTTGTGGATATTCTTACGGAGAAAGAAAGTGCTTCGTATTACCATTCCGCGGGAGGCTGCAAAATTTTTGCATCGTTGGCCGTTGTCATTCGATACGGTATGCAGACTATCCGGTCCGATGACCGGTCTATACATTTCCTCCCTTCCTACCTGAGCGTTTATGTCATCGATGACGATTTTGACGTCCCGCATTGGGCATCCATCGTATGTCTGCTCCAGCTGTGCATAGAACGCTTTTTTCTCGTCGTCGGGTTGCCCTTCGTGTGGCCGGTGCACGTTGATGATGCTATAGTTGAAGAAACGGCCTTTTATCCTCAGCTTGCACATCCTTGCGTTGATTGGCTGCCACCCAATCACGCGTTGGCGCATCTTTCCCAGCACTATGAAGCCGGTTCCTAGCTCGTTGGTGGTGCCACAGCTTTGGTAGAAGGTAGCCGCTCGATGCCCGCTTTTCCACACTTTCTGTCCTGTCCAGCAGATTTCCTGCAGCGCTACGAAATCGAAGTTGCGGGGATGTAATTCATCGTAGATTATCCTATCGCAACCTGCGAAGCCTAGCGACTTGCAGTTCCATGTTCCAAGCTTCCAATCGTGATTCTTTATTCGTCGCCTAGGTCGTTGCCGATTGTATCGAGTCGTATTATCTTCTATGTCGTTCGTAATAGTTGTTTTTAAAGGCGGCTTATTGGGCCTGCGCAAACCTCCTGTCTCGTCGGAGGGCCGTCGTGTCAGGTCTGTTTAGCGTCCCACCTAACACCAGGACTTGGGCTTGTGCGCTTTGAGCGGCACACGGTCGCTTTGGCGGAGCCTACTTGCGGATACATGCAGCTTTTATAGAAGTTTAACAGGGCTCACTGTCAAACCCCACCACATCCTAGGCAGGCGCAACAACTCGCAGATGGCCTGGGGAGAGATCGTCAAGCCCTTGGACATAGTCCCTGCTGCCCCCGTTACTTGTTTTAGGTCAAATTCAGCAGATTGTTTTATATATTATTGTGTATTTGATTCTTCTTAGTATCAGACGGCCGCCTAATAAAGGTTTCGCCTAGGCCGCTGGTAGTCCACGCTATTAAAAGCCTTCTATTAAAAGATCGTCTTTGGGATGAAATGAAAACACTTCAGAACAACCACTCGAACAGACGTAAAAAGCACAATAATAACAAATCGTGATTTGACTGCAAAATGAGATATGAACATGATGTACTTGCTTAACGACTGTATGATCTTTAGCTTTAGGGATTTTCTTTCAGCCTTGGCAGTCTGTAAAAGCAGCAAAAACGAGTTTGCCTTTACATCCGACGGTTTTGGTTTTATATTAAACCTTTTTCAAGGAATAGAGGCTCGCTTTTCTGTTAAAACATGGACATGTTTCATAAAGTTCGTCTGGTTAATCAAAATGGCGCCCACCCGGTGCTGCTGTGTCGATAATTTTGGGGTCACTGTGATCATACTGAACTGTAATTTTATCTCGATTTTTGCTATCGGTATTTTTATGTTTTGTTGTGTCGCCTACACTTTCTTCTCGACACCTACGATGTTTCTGCGTAACATCAATGTTTGTGTGGGGTGGGGTGTGAACATGATTGATATAAGATATAAAAGATCAGATGATAATATAAATATTTCGCACTGAAATATCCTGAGGATATGATGTTATGTTATTTGTGATAAGTGATGAATATCTCGTACTATTAGTTTGTTTTGTCACTCATTTTTTGAGATTTGTGCTAACGTAAGAACTGTATCACACACACAAAAACGCGACGCGAGTCTAGACTCAACACTTATGGTTTTTACTCATCTAAGACATCCTGGGCTAACTCTTCATATGAAGTATTACCCGCCTGTGAGCACTGCTTTGCAGCAAAACCCGAAGCTTCAGGTTCTGAGGTCCCACGACATATTGCCCCGTCCATTGGTGAAGTCGATAATATCAAACTCAGAAGGACGGCACTGGATCCTACTTCCACCGTATTGTGCTGCTGCATGCCGGTCATTTGCGCACTGTACTCTCCTGGACCGGTTGCTCCGCCAATTTCCTCCTTCAGCACTATCTTTCTCGCACCTGATGCGTTGGGTATAGACCTCTCCAAACCTCTTCTTGCAAAGGGGTTCACTTCCGTTGCTTTGTTGGTTGGTTTAGCTTTATTCGTGATTGTTGGGTTCCTCGAATCCACCTGAAGTAGTCACCTTCTTGATGCCTTGATATTATCTGTGCGAATGAAGTGAAGCCATGTTGGGCTTGGCACCCCGATGTTCTGAGACAGATCGCCGTAAGCCATGAAGGAAACAACTGGTCCTACTCCCATAAAGTTGGATGAGCCAGACGGCAGGATTTATTTATTTATTTGATGCATTGTATCCATCTCGATTTCCGCTCGTCTTCTTTGACGTTGCTTTTGTCGAATCTTCTGGGCTGGCCTTAGTATGGTTGTGCTTTGATAGGACCTGCTTGCGAATAATACAGTCGCCTCTCCACATCTCGATATTGAAGGGACCATCGAGATAGGGAGAGATCGAGGAACGGAAAGAAAATCGAAATGGGTACTAGATTCAAAAAAGCTCGTTGCTATGAAAAACTACAACAATACAAATGTCGTTTCTTGTTGTTGATATGTTTGTTATTGTCCAAAGATGGTCTAGTAGCCTAAAAATTTGAACATATCGACATAAGGAGAGAAAATCCTTAACAAAATATGACTAGAACACATCGAGATAGAGAGATATCGAGATATGGAGGTTATCGAGATGTAGAAAACTCAAATGTACGTAGATTGAAGGGACTGAGGAAACCATCGACATAGGGAGAGATATCGAGATATAGAACATCGAGATGTAGAGAGTCGATTGTACATGCAGCATTTTATAGAGGTTGAACAGAGTTTAATTCGCAGCGGCCATGGGGAGGGATCGTCAAGTCCTTAAACATAGTCCCTCCCTGCTGCATTGTACGCCAGATTATACGCAGAGCTTACTTCGATCTTCCCGTGGATATACAAGAAAATGTTTTGTTTCATCAAAATTCGAGAGGAGGTTGCCTTGAAAATGTGAATGGATTTTCAGTGGAAATTGCAAAATGGAGTAAATTCCAAAGAAATTTCCATGGATATTCGGAAAAATATCCCATGGAGTTTGAAACCATTTTATTGGAAAAATGGGTGAATAACGAATAATAATAAGCTAAATTATTTTTTTAAATTGAAAACCCTGTTTGAATAAAAAATATTGCTTTTAAATTTCGATGTTTTAAATAAGCAACTGGGCCGTTTGTGAAATTGTACAAACAATATAAATTAGGCAAATATGTCATGTTACTCAAAATATGTAGATGTGTATCAAGGAATTTAAATTTTATTGACATAGTGGTCTAGAAGCTATTCAGAAGGAAGGTGGAAGAAAGTAGCGTGCATCAGAAGGCAAAAAAAGAATTTGAGATCGTTAAGATGCGATGAGTGCGAAATCAATTTTCAAATGTGTTGAAGTATGCGACTCGTGCCGTTGGTTTAGCTTGGGTAGTTGAGAATGAGAAACATTTTTTTCCGAGACTGGCAAAAACATAGGCACTGAATGACATATTCATTCTTCGACTAATAGACGAACATTCTTCAATTCTAACGATTGATGTCCATCATTTGGAGAAAAATTTATGGTCGTGTATTGATTTTACACATATGAAAATTGATTACACTCTTGTTGCCACCAAACGATAATCCGTTCGTTTATTGCTTTCTGACACATAACACTCAACACTCTCCTACACCCTCCAACGCTACTTCGAACAGCATCAACATTGAAATGCCAATATAAAATCAAATTTTCGCTCTTCAAATTTTCGAATGACAAATTAGGTCAATTAGGATAATATCTAACTTGGTTAAATCAGACAAATTAGATGCAGAAGACAAATTAGACAATTTAGACAATTCAGACAAATTAGATCACTTGGACAAATCAGGTCAATTAAACATGTTATAACAATTAGACAAAAATAATCAAATACAAATTAGGGAAATTGGGAAAAATAATAGTGAACTAATTAAATAAATTTGTAAATTCAAGAAACTTAGATAAATTATACAAATTAACAAACTACACGTTTTTTTACAATGTTATGAAAACTCATATGTGGATGTGTACGTTATGTGGAAGATATTGATTTGGAAAATGTATTGGAGGTAACCACTTTCCCTTCGATGGGACTCGAACCCATGACCCTACAGTACGCTAGACTGGTGCTTTAACCAACTAAGCTACGAAGGGCCTTCGCAACCTAGAGGCTACTGAACGAGCTCGAGATTCCCAAATTGGACGCATAGTCAAATCACTCGCAATCCTTTTCTCAAGCCAATACTTCCACATGTGTATAGTACACGTCCACATTAGAGGAGCGTGAGTATTGAGAATGTCTGGCGGCTATACGAATTACAATTTCAACAAATCAGACAAATTCAATTCATTAGGCAAATAAAAATGAATGATTACTTTGTGCTTCGAGATATTTGATTTGATTAGGTCAACATTATAAATAAAACATTAAAAAAAAAAGTTCGCATTAGTTTGTAAAGCAATTGAAAGTTTTTTGTACTTGGTTAGGATCGAATTGCATCTACTATGTCTACCTAAGATTTTCCCTTCATAAACGAGGCTATGCGTACATCGTAAGAAAAATTTTGGCAGCTACACTTCATAAATCAAGAATCTTTCAGCCTCATCGTTTTGCTGATCGTGAGAAAATCCTACACAATTTGTGCAAATGCATCTGAGGAGCATCTGATCTGAACACTTCTCGGTTGGCATCTGTATGGCTGCAGTGAGTTCAAAGGCAACCATATCGTAGTCACATTGGTTCTCAAATTGTTTACCCCATCATGGGGTCCCCATGAATACAACCCGACAACTTTTGATATGACTCTCTTGGAAATGGCAGCTGATCAAAATTGCAATGGAATATTCCGTTCTGCGGTTCTCGGTTTCAATCATGTGATCGCGTCAATTTCTAGCAAGTATCTCAGCTGATAGCGTAACTTCTTAGTTTGCGAAACTCTTCTCTAGACATGTTAATTATCACGTAGTGGCAAGATTATAAATCGTGTCTGTCGAATCGCAACCTAAGATGGAAACAACAGAAAAAATAGTGCAGTTTTTCTGTTAGTTTGCAGATCACTCGTCATGTGCGGATCATCCATCCGCGTAACATCTGTACCATTGCGATTTGGCAGGCAATGCAAATACCACAGACGACAGGGTAACAGCGTTCTTTTGATTTTTTATATTCTTTTTGGCTTCCTCCAACAACTAAGTTATAGCGAAAGGCTATAGGATCACCCAAAACAAGAAAAAATAATGAACGGAACAACATATGTACCCCTTTTCAATTCAGTTCGTATGAGTGTAATTGAAAAACATAAAATACAATTTTGATAATCATCATTTTATTATATTCTACTGCATCCGAATCGGGTCTTTTTCGCTATTGAAAATCGGTCTAATTGATCATTGATTGTTCAATTTAACAAAAACGTTGTTTTAAGATAGTTGGTTGTATTGATTGCAAATGTGGTGAAAGTACTGACTATTAATTTTTATTAATAAAGAATTAAAAAACACAGGGAAGCCATTATATTTCCATGTGATAAGCGGGTCTTTTTACTTTAGCTTGATTGACTGTACACTTCGTAGTTGCTAGTCTTTATTTGACTAAAACCGAGTAATACCGGCGAAAATGTTGTTACGGACGACAATAACGATTGGTCGAACGGGTCATTTGATCGAATAAGTCATGCAGGACTGGTTTATTGAGTGAAACATGGTCAAAAGTGTCGTTTGGCCGAATAACTCGTTCTGCCGAATAAACTATCTAGCCAACAAAACCATTTGACCAAATACGTCGTTTGGCAAAATAAGCCAAACAAGTTGTTCAGTCGAACCAATCATACAGCCGAATCCCCTAGTAGCACACATGCTTCACATAAGTTAATGCAGCTCATATGTGACCATATTCGGTCACGGTGAAGTTGCTGCAACCATTTTTGACTGACTTGTGCTGCTCGGGTCGGAGGCGGCGTTTCCGAAAGCCATTTTATCCAGAAGCATGGCGATTTTTTTATTTAGTTCGTTTCTCCAAGTTTACTAGATACTAACGGGAGAATCTTTTGAATTTTTTAAAAGTTTTCCCAAAATATTCATTTGGAAATTTTTCTTGGCTTGGGCTTGGTGGTCATATGGCTACCGCTTCTGCTTCATATGCAGGGGGTCATGATTTCAATCCCAGGCCCGTTCCATTTTCCTACTTTGTATTTTTCTCTATACTACTTATCATGTTTTAGCAAACGCTAGAACTGGAAATGGACTCCACACTGTTTCCATCTTCTATAATACCTTATACTAACTATTCCAACAAATGAATGAGCGCTCGTTTCCTATTAACAATCAATTCATTCCTATCACATTTGGAAAACTGTTAACCGAGACGATCCTCTTCAATAGAACCTAACCCTTAAGTTCTAATGAAAGTTCCACATTAACCCGTGGCAAGTACTGAGGTATACTCGACTTGCAGTGGGCAAGTGACTGCATCATCATTTGCTCCCCATCTCCGATGACCGTAACGACGTGGCCTGCGCCGCAATTGACCATTGAAAAGTTTAGAGCTCTCGTCCTGTGCACATTGAGGTTGGAAATCAACTCCCATGCTCCATCCATTAATTCCTTGCGCAATTACAATTGTTCTAGTCAATCACGGAGTAGCAACTAAGAAATGTGCGATCATCAAGCTCAAGCTCAATATTCAATTGGAAATTTTTCTTCGGATTTTCCACGGAAAATACTCTGAAGCTTCAAAGGAAAACTATTTGAAATTGAAAAAAAATTGATCGTTATTTTCAAACAAAATTAATCGGAATTTCCAAAGTGGGATCCATATGGAACTTCCAAGAAAATTTGTTTGGAATTTCCAAATAAAAAGGAAAGGGAAATAAAGAAAATTGTTCATAATTCCCACGGGAAGTTCTTTGGAATTCCCGTACAACTTCTTTCCGTCGAACTTAATTTTTTTTGTAGTTTTATCGGGAAGTTGTTTAACATGTGTTCAAAATTTCTAAGAATTTTTTCCGGAAGTTTCACAAGAAATTCTTCGGATTTTTTATAGGAAACTCTTTGAGATTTGCACAGTTTTTTAAGAAAATTATTCAGCCTGTTTTTTTTTTGAATTTTGAAAGAGTTTTCTTAGGAAAATTCTTCGAAAATTTAACGGGAAATTGTTCAAAAAGAAGAAGGGTCGTTTGGAAAGTTATTTGGCTGAATGTCAGTTAGTCGAAAGTTATATAGCCAATTGAACGTTTTGCCGGAATGGTCATTGGGTAAAAATTTCGGCCCAATGAAATTTTTGTTTAAAAATCAGGTCAGTTTGGCCAAATATTTCATTTTTTCCAAAGCGACATACGGCTGATCTGATAATTTGGCTGCAAAGCCGGTGGCCTTAATGGGTCGTTTTGCTGAAATAGTCGTTTGGAAGGAAGGGACATTTGTTCTGCTTGTGCGGCCGGTATTAAGTTATGCGCGTCTGGTTAGATTTAAGGTTAGCACGTCGATTCGATAGAAAGTTAAGTGGGTAGAAAATCTCAAATTCGCCTAATTATATTCCATCCCTTAGATCGCATCGCTTACCGAAGTGAATCCAGATAAATTATCCTTTGTTACTAACAAGATCCTTTGTCCTATCCCAAGACAATCGTGGAGATGCAGAGGTATACTCGGTTTCTAGTTGTAACGAGAATCGGACTAACAATCCTTTCCTTCCTATATAACCGTAAAGACGGGACCGGTGTCATTAGTGACTGAAAATATTAGAGCTTCCAAAACGCATACATTGAGAATGGGTGGATAATCCCAAGCCCCATTCATTTGGTTAGCTGTACAATTTCGCAAGTTCTAGTCAGCCACGGAGTAGCAACTACGAATTGTGCAGTCATAATGTTCATGCTCAAATGATATTTTCGGTCGTATGTTCTTTCCGGCCAAATGACATGAAAAAAGGAAGGACCTGTCAGTTGACCATTTCGGGCAAATGACTTATTCGGCCAAACGCTAGATGACCCTTTCTGTCGAACGACCATTTCTGCCAGAAGACATTATCGGCTGTGTGTCCATTTCGGCCAGATGGGCTATCTTCGGGGCTATCGATCCAATGATTTGTTTGGACATATTCGGCCTTGTGGCCTTTGGCTAGATGCCTTTCGGCCAAACGGTTTTACTCCATTCAAAAGTTTGATTTTATCAAGAAACTCATTAGATTTCACCAAGAAATCTTTCAAAATTTTCACAGGAAATTCTTTGGAAAATCTACACAATAAAACCTTCGGAATTTAGATAGAAAATGCTTCAGATTTTCCATAAGAATTTGTTCGAAATTAGGACAATTTTTTTTTTAATTTTCATGTGAAATAATTCGAGTTCTTTCCTGAAAAGAAAAACGGAATATGCTCTCACATTTTACAGAGTTTCCGCGAAAATTCTTCCAAATTTTCATGGAAATTTACTCGGAAAATTTACTCAACAGCCTCCTTCCAAGAGGCTCAAAAGCATCTTTCCAATAGACTCCAAGCCTTCTTTTCTAGAGGCTCAAAAGACTATTTTTCTAGAGGCTCGAAAGCCTCTTTTTCTAGAGGCTCAAAAGCCTCCTTTCAGCCTCGGAGGCCTTCTTTCAAGAGGCTCAGAAGCCTCCTTTCAAGATGCTCAGAAGCCTGCTTTCAAGAGGCTCAAAAGAAAGCCTCCCTTTCAAAACCTCTGAAGCCTTTTTCCAAAGAGGCTCAGAAGCATCTTTCAAGAGGGTTCAGCTTGCTTCCCCTTTCAGGAGGTGGTTAGAGTTGCCTCCCTTTCAAGAAGCTCCCTAAGCAGGGATCAGATGCCTGCTGCATTTAAGAAGCTCAGGAAGCCTTTTTTTTCCAAGAGGCTCAGAAGCCTCCCTTTCAAGAGGCTCAGGAGAGCCTCCTTTCCAAGAGGCTTTCCAGGCCTCATTTCCAAGAGAGAGCTCAGAAGCCTCCTTTCAAGAGCTCAGAAAGCCTCCCTTTCAAAAGAAGCTCCAGGAAGCCTCATTTCAAGAGAGCTCAGAAGCCTCCTTTCAAGAGCTCAGAAGCCTCCTTTCACAAAGAGGCTCAGAGCCTCCTTTCAAGAGAGCTCGAAGCCTCCTTTCAAAGAGACTCCAAGCCTTCTTTCAAGAGGT
>NW_026942263.1:0-44970 GCF_024139115.2 Armigeres subalbatus
CTCCGCCTCTTTTTGAGATTTTCTCTTGTTTCGCTTTCGGAGCGCTTCGCAGAGCTTTGCCTTTGTGGAATCGAACCCGCTGTGTTGGTGCCAACTGTGGCCGGTTGTTTGCGTGTGTTGGAGCACCCTGCTAGGCGCATGTAGTTGCTTTTTATTATGTGATCAGGCGTCGGTGAACGTGGAACGGCGTTTGGCATTTCTACGTGCGTGTATTCTGCGGGCCCAGTCTCGGCGTGAAGTGTTTAAAGCCTTGCTTGCTTGTTGTTGTTGCTTCGTTTTGTTTTTACCGTTCCGGGCGGCTGGGGTGCTAAACGAGGCATGAACAAAAACACCCGACGTGAACAAATTAAGCTGTTTGCAGCGGCATGAAAGCGCCCCCTCGCGGTTTTAAACGAACACTCCATGTGAATGTTTCGCGACCGGTGAAGAAAGCTGTCTTCATAAACGATATGTGGCCTTCTAGGAAAATCCGGCCCCAAGCGACGATCGGTTTAGAGAAAATTTCTATCAGTGATATACCGGAAACGATACGACAGCAGTGAGAGATTTCAGTATTTTTGTTTTATATTTAGAGTGTATAAAATGATGCCACTGGCGCCTACTTCAGTCATGGCGATTCCTACGCAGAAACCCCGAATCGGGTTTAGTATTGAGTCTATTGTGGGTGGAAATCGAATCAGCAAATCGCCTCCGCCGCCGCATTTCTCCCCAAATAGTGAGAGTTCTGAGAGGCCCAGTAGTCCGTTCAGTGATAATAGTTACCCTAGTGATTTCCATCCGGGACATCTTCGGTTCCCGCAAAGCGCCACGGACCTACAAAATGCTCTCCGGTTACCCAGAGGAAGTTGTTCTCCCAGTGACTATAGTTCGCGAATACAACAGTTAAACCACAGTTCCTCACCTCCGGTCGACCTAAACCTCATTAATCGGCATCCAAATTCTCCGGTAGAATGCCAGGATCTATCCCAAACGCGAAGCCCACCCCCTCCACAAACGCGGCTAAGTCCCGAAGATCGTACATCCCCGACCTCATCCCCACAGCCGCTAACCACAGCCACCAAACCAATTGTAGTTCCGGGCATTCCTGCTGGATTGGTGCGTCCGTTTCCTGTACCTCCCCCCAACCACATGAACGACCTCAAAACTCCCCTACCGCATCCACCGTTCCTTAACGCGCAGGAGATGACCAACCTGCACAACCAGCATCTCCTGGCGGCTCAGTTCCAGGCGGCCGCAGCGCTGGCTCACGCCCAAGGATTCCCACCGGCGCATCCACATATGCATCATCCGATGCACCATCCCGGGTCGAACATTCCTCGTGACAGCTACCCGCTGTATCCGTGGCTGTTGAGCCGTCACGGCCGTAATGTGTTCCCGCCACGGTTTCCTGGAAGTAAGTAATGATTCTTTTTTTTATTCCTTTCATTGTACCTTTGCGTATGCATTTATTTTATTGTTATGGCGGGTACTCAACGCGCGATGGCGGTAATTGTGGTTGCAAGAATAGAAAACATCGTTCTCTTGAATGGCAACGGAAATTATGCTGATTCACAGCTCGGAGAGTATGGGTTCTTCGCAACGAGAAGGTACAGTGTAGGCTGTGAGGGACTTTCTAACCGCTATTCTATTGTTACTGGTGAATATAATTTTAGCTACTTAATTTGAATAAGGCTCCACAACTATAGGGGAGAATAGTCCAAAATGAACCAATAAAAACAAGAATACTGAACCATTTAAACGTGGAGATGCAAAATTTACAAAATCAGCTACATTTCACAATGATCTCCAATGAACAACAAGGTTTTTGTGGCTTTCTAACGCTTTTAAAATATGTTTAAAAATGGGCCTGGGAAAAACGCCTGAATGGTAGTGTAAAATGACTCAGTTCCATGTTTAATAAATGGTGATCGCATGGTTTTTTGTTTTCTCTTTACGGATTGAACGAAAATCCTACAGGTGAGATGAAAGAATTTAAGCAGGGTTTTTCAAATTTGAGCAGGGTTTGCAGAAATCGCTCTCAATAGATAACGAACAACAATAAAAGAGAGGCAAAAACTGTTCCGAATCATAACAAGCCATGATAACAAATTTATCAAACTTGTATACACTTGCGAAAAAACAGAATCGGATAAGCAGCCCCCACAGAAAAATGATGATTCTCACTTTGCTTTCGCTCCTTTCGAGTTGGTTATTGCACAGCTGTATAGAACAAGTTGAAATGCATCATCAGAGCCAGTGTTTGCCGCATTTGGAGCTTTCTAAAAGAAATTTATCATGGAGTATAGCCTCCCGAATCAGTTCTCTATCATGACGGCTTGCGAAAAAGTCTCTCGCGATATGTTACATATCGTATATGTATACAGAGATGATAAGTGAGAGACTTATTTATTCTCTTTAGGATTCAATCCCTGAATTTAAGTGAAAATGAATTTTTATTGCAGCTTGATAATTAATAACTGATGTTGAATTGTTATGGTAACATTTATTCACAAATGTCCTACAAAAGATTATATAAGTGAATTTATGAGTAAGGCCATTTTGCTCCGTGGTTGCATTTTTTTGCACACAAAACATTCTTATACGAGATTTTACTAGATGTCAGCTAGCATTCGTTTGACTTTCATCAACAGAATCACACAGTTTCATTTAACCCTTTAGGCAGTGGCAACTATATTGCCACCAACAAATTATATGTTTTTCTGTTTATTAACAAGAGCTCTATTTATTATTTCCCATGTAGTGGCTATATTTGCTACCTAGTAACACCCCAGATCAATTTGAGCCACAAAATAATTGAAATGTCAATTTGAGAACAGTTTTTTTTTACGAACAAATCGTAAGTTTCGAGTGGAAAAAGGATTTTCAGTTATAATTCGTTTAAAAAACGACAAAGATATATTTTTCCCGTTGGTATTAATTTTTTTTGAATCTCCTGTTAGGTTATGGCGTGATTAGCGTGAAAAAATGCTTTGCCTTTCTTGTATATTTGGTTTTTGGATTTTTGTCGAAATAGTGTTTTTTTTCCAAGGGTCCCCCCTTGGGAACAGAAACGCAAAAAAAAAAATTCACTTGTAATGCGTTTTCCGACTAGGAATCTTCACTAAAAAATGTATCGTGACTTGTGTTGATTTGTTTTGGAAGGCAGTGGCAACTATATTGCCACCAGGGTTCGTCCTTCTCGTTTCGATGAGACGAAAATAAGCGATTTTTGGGCCGAAGGAGAATCATTTTTCTAAACCTGTGGCGAGAAACATCTTTCACTAGCTACTTTTTTTCTACTACTACCGTGATGAACTTATACGTAACTAGTCGACCCGGCAGACGTTGTCCTGCATAGTAGGCGAAAATGGACGTTTTGAACTGCCCATGCGAAATTTCCATACGATTCTTAATTTTAGTTTTTCACGATTTACCCAAGCTTACTCGTGGTTTTCGCATTAGGAATTATCATATAAACCCGTCGGAAATGATAACGAACATATTTGCTGAATAAATGAAGAAAATCCGTCAAGCCGTTTTCGAGTTATGCGGATACGAACACAGACCATTTCATTTTTATTATATAGATTATAAAAAATCACGAAAATAAAATAATTTAAAAAAATCTCTAGAAAACTCCTGAAAGATAAACGAAAATCGTGCCTACTTGATAAAATTCTTTTTTCGTTTCATCATTCTTACGCCTCACTTATTTTTCGCAAAAGTTTTCCGTGTGTATTTATAAAATGTTTATGACCGCAACAGGATTCGAACCCAGAACACCAACAAAAATGGCACTGGGTCGCGCTCGCTCTAGTCACACCACGATCATTGTCCTATTCTGTTGAGTTTGGGACAAACGCTTATTGCGAGTTGAATTTGTCCCAACATTTACGAGAGAGGACCATGTTGTTGTCATTGTCAATAAGAAGAAGAAGAAGAAAAAGAAGAAGAAGAAGAATAATAATAATAAGAAGAAGAAGTAGAAGAAGAAGAAGAAGAATAAGACTGCTACCTACGTAAAATACACTTATAGGTCCAGATCCAACTGCCGCCAATGTATGCTGACCAAATGGATGATCTCAAACAACCTGAGGACAATTTCAAAATTAGAATCATGAGCTATCTAGTAGTTAAAGTAATATTTTAAGGTCACAATTTTATGAACCAACTATAACAGAACGTTTCTCTTGAGCAGTGTTGGTAAAATCACTCATAAATCTCAATCAACGAGCGCTCCCGTGCGAACGAAATCGTCTGCGATTTTAAAGGAATGCATCACGCTTGAATTTTTCATGCTAAAACGCATCATTTCACTCATTTGCCAAAAAATCATTTTGGTTTAAAAACGCATTTGAAATCAATTTGGGGGTAATTTATTGCTTATACATAAAAGAGTGTCAAATATTTTATGCGACAAACGTCAATTTACTGTTTTTAACGAAGGAGAACAAAAGAAAACCTACGATGATTCAAATGGATGATTCAACTCATCCATGAGTTTTCAGGTGCTGAGTTGGGTGCGTTTCAACTCACATTTGATTTGAATCATCCATGAGTTTTGAGATTTTGAGTTTTTACCAACACTGCTCTTGAGCTTACGGAAAAGTTTGGAAAAAATGTTTCTTTTATCGGTTTTCGAGACTATGACGAAAAGACGAAAAAATCTATTAAAATAATTGATAAACTTTAATTTCAAATCAAAGCAGTTTAAGGTCACTCCTGACGGAATCCAAGTTTAAAAGTGCTCGAGTTTTCGGGGGCACACCACTCGATACGGAAGCAACGCACAACTGTCATTTTTATTTTTATTATTTTTTTTTTTTTTAATTAATTTTATTTGCTAATTATCTAATACATGCATTCATCTCTTAGACTAGGTGTTCCGTGTTTTCTTAACACTATCATCCTTATTTGCTATGATACGCTTTTAGTTATTATTAATACATTTCAATTGCCTCTGGCAGTTAGGATATTTCCTCTGGTTGAATTGAACTATGTAGGAATTACAATGTTTTCAACTTAAACTAAACTTAACCTATTTTATACTAAGGGTACAAGGAGTTAATCGTTGCAATAGAAGATTGCAACGATTTTTTAATCTAAAATTGAAATTATTTTGTTGGACATTTGTTGCAATGTCTCAATATTAGAAATTCTATGAAGTTCATTGGTACTATACCACGGAGGCAACTTCAGAATCATTTTCAAAATTTTATTTTGAATCCTCTGGAGTGCCTTCTTTCTGGCATTGCAGCAACTAGCCCATATTGGCACAGCATACAACATGGCAGGTCTAAAAATTTGTTTGTAAATCAAAAGTTTGTTCTTAAGACAAAGTTTTGATTTTCTGTTTATAAGTGGATATAGGCACTTAATATATTTGTTACATTTGGCTTGAAGGCCTTCAATGTGATTTTTAAAAGTTAATTTTTGATCTAGCAGAAGTCCTAAATATTTAGCTTCGCTAGACCAATTAATTGGAACCCCATTCATAGTGACAATATGTCTGCTAGAAGGTTTCAAATAAGAAGCTCTCGGCTTATGTGGGAAAATTATAAGCTGAGTTTTGGAAGCATTCGGGGAAATTTTCCATTTTCGCAAGTAAGTGGAGAAAACATCCAAACTTTTTTGCAATCTACTACAAATGACACGAAGGCTTCACCCTTTGGCTGAAAGGCCCGTGTCACCTGCAAATAAAGATTTTTGACACCCTGCTGGTGGTAAATCAGGTAAGCCAGAAGTAAAAAAATTATACAATATGGCCCCAGTATGCTGCCTTGGGGGACACTAGCCCTTACAGGTAATCTATCAGATTTAGTATTCTGATAGTTTACCTGCAGCGAGCGATCTGATAAATAATTTTGGATCAGTTTAATGATGTACAGAGGAAAATTAAAATTCATCAATTTTACAATCAAACCTTCATGCCAAACACTGTCAAATGCTTTCTCTATATCAAGAAGAGCAACTCCAGTCGAATATCCTTCAGATTTGTTGAGCCGAATTAAGTTCGTAACTCTTAATAACTGATGAGTGGTTGAATGCCCATGGCGAAAACCAAATTGCTCATCAGCAAAAATAGAATTGTCATTAATATGAACCATCATTCTATTTAAAATAATCTTTTCAAACAGTTTGCTTATTGAAGAAAGCAAACTGATTAAGGATAACTAGAAGCCTCAGCTGGATTTTGTCCGGCTTCAAAATTGGAACAACTTTGGCGTTTTTCCATTTATCTGGAAAGTATGCCAATTGAAAACATTTGTTAAATAAATTAACCAAAAAGGATAAAGAGCTCTCAGGAAGTTTTTGATAAGTATGTAGAAAATACCATCATCACCCAGGGCTTTCATATTTTTAAATTTTCTAGTAATAGATCTCACTTCATCCAAATTAGTTCCCAACGAAGGGTCAAAAACATTCTCTTGATTGAGAATGTCTTCGAAGCTCCATGTAACCTGATCCTCAATTGGACTAGTGAGAACTAGACTAAAATTATGGGCACTCTCGAACTGCTGAGCAAGTTTTTGAGCCTTTTCGCCATTTGTTAATTAAATTTTATTTCCCTCTTTAAGCGCTGGAATTGGCTTTTGAGGTTTTTAAGAATTTTTGTTAATTTCCAAAAGGGTTTCGAACTGGGATCCAACTTCGAGACATTATTCTCAAAGTTGGTATTTCTCAGAATAGCGAAACGTTTTTTTAATTTCATTTTGCAAATCTCTCCAAATAACTTTCAAAGCGGGATCGCGAGTTTTTTTGGTATTGCCTTCTTCTCACATTTTAAGACGGATCTGTAGCTGAAGATCGTCGTCAATAATAATGGAGTTAAATTTGATTTTACATTTAGGAATTGCAGTGCCTCTGGCTTCGACAATCAAATTTGTCAAAGATACGAGCGCATTGTCAATATCACTTTTGGTATCGAGAGGAATACCAACATCAAAATTCCTATCGATATACGTTAGCTCTATGATAATTAAAAGTAGAGCTGATTGGATTATAAATGGCTTCTTGTGAGATTTCAAACGTCACAGGAAGGTGATCAGAGTCAAAGTTAGCATGAGTTACCAATTGGCCACACAGCTGACTTGAATCCGTTAAAACTAAATCAATTGTAGAAGGATTTCGACTGGAAGAAAAACAAGTTGGTCCATTGGGATATTGAATAGTATAATATCCCGCAGAACAATCTTCAAATAAAATTTTACCATTGGAATTGCTTTGAGCATTATTCCATGAACGGTGTTTGGCATTGAAGTCACCAATTACGAAGAATTTTGATTTGTTGCGAGTCAGAATTTGAAGATCAGCTTTCAACAAATTCTTTTGCTGCCCATTGCATTGAAAAGGCAAGTAGGCTGCAATGAAGGAAAATTGTCCAAAATTTGTTTCAACAGAAACTCCCAAGGTTTCAAAACTTTGGTTTCAAACGAAGAAAATAATTTATGTTTGATGCGTCTATTAATGACAATGGCGACCCCACCACAGGCGCTGTCAAGACGATCATTTCTGTAGATAAAATAATTTGGATCTCTTTTAATGGAGAGTCCTGGTTTTAAATACGTTTCAGTTATAATGGCAATATGCACATTATGAACTGAAAGGAAGTTGAATAATTCATCTTCCTTACCCTTTAGAGAGCGGGCATTCCAATTTAGAACTTTCACACAATTATTTGGATCCATTGAAACGGAGTCCGATAACAATTTTTGTGTGTACTTTATACCAACCTGAACGGCTTCAGGAATGGTATTTGCTTTGAACATTGCATCAATCATGTGATGCAATTGTTCAGTTAAAAATCAAATCGGAAGCAGTCATGCTACCTGAATCGGCAACATGACCGTTATTTTCCGTTGGGACATGGGTATAAACCTCATTTTGAGAAGAGAAATTTTGTCTACCAGCAGCGATGTTTGCATACGTAGGTACATTCGAAAAATTGGAATTTACTGAAGTGCTTGCTACCCGTTGACGAGCAGCAAAATTTGTTTGTGAATTGTGGTGGGTATGAATTGCTCGACCGGTAACCGGTTTCGAAATTTGAGCGTTTGAAAAATTTCTACCCGTCGAATCTGGGATCCGATTGGAATTTCCGTCATCAATTTTGCACGGGAATTCAAAACTTTTTGCGTGAAGGGCATTCCCAGAAATTGGATTTATGATTGCCCCCACAGTTTGCGCACTTAAATTTATTGGAATCTTCTCTCACAGGACATGCGTCCTTGGCGTGAGAGTTTCCACCACAAATTATGCATTTAGCATCCATGTGACAATGTTTGGTTCCATGACCCCACTTTTGGCACTTACGGCACTGGGTGGGTTTTGGAAATTTCCCCAGGCCTGCGGAAATGTTCCATGTAACACGGACATGAGACATAATACAGGCCTTTTCCAAACTTTTCATATTATTTAGTTCACTTTTGTTAAAATGAACTAAATAAAATTCTTGAGAAATGCCCTCTGGGAAGTACCAGAATGGGATTTCTTTTTCATCTTAATTACTTGGACTGGTGAAAATCCAAGTAATTGAGAAATTTCAATTTTAATCTCATCCAGTGATTTGTCATCACTGGGGAGACCTTTCAAGACGACTTTGAACAATCGCTCAGTTTTGTCGTCGTATGTGAAGAATTTATGGCGCTTCTCAGTTAAATAGTGAAGAAGACGTTTGCGATCGTCAAAGGATCCCGGCAAAACGCGGCAGTCACCCTTTCTAGCAATCTGAAATGAAACCTTGATCCCCTGAAGGTTACTCAAAATCTCATTCCGGAAGCCAGAAAACTCGGCAACAGATACCACAATTGGCGGAAGTCTTTGCTTTTTCGCATGAATCGAATCACCTGGGCTAGAGGTAGATTCGATTTGCTCAATTTCATCATTAATCAAATCGAACTGATTGCTCAGTTCGATTGGAGAAGAATTATTTCCGATATTAGAGTTAGAAGGAATATCTGAATTCTCCAGCTTCCTTCTATTTTTCCCGCGCTTGGGCTGGACGGTTTTGAAACCTTGTTTCTTTGAAGGAAGTGGAGAATTCCTCTTGTTTTTGTTTATATACTCATTGCTGAGCGTGGAGACATGACTTTCTAAGAAGTTTTTTCCCAGAACGGTGTCCCTGCAGGATTACCACCGCTTGTCGGAATTTTACTTCCGCAAACGGGTCCAACGTAAAACGAAGGCACGGGTCCTTGCAAAGATCGTAACGGGATCAGTGGGTACAAATAGCGCTAAGAAGCACCGTTGAAATTAAAATAGCTTCGGGTAGTATTAAAAACTTCCTTCCGCAAAGAGAGAAAGAACCGCACAGCACGAAAGCACGATGCGGTCTGACTGTCATTTTTATTATTTCACGCATGCTGCGACGCAGCAAAGCTAAATCAACAAAAATGACAGTTGTGCGGCCTGATGAGAGATAATCATTTCTCCCTCACCAGTGCCGCAAAAAAAATAATGTGTTCGTTTTCTCACTCCTTTCTTCCTTTTCGTGCCATCACCAATTGCAAAAAGAGTAGCCTTTATGGAACAAACAACCAAATACCTACATGTAGTCGATGTGGTGGTAAGGCTATAGTGACCGCATTCTATTGCCCTTTTTGTTGATGTTCTAGGTTCGAGTCCCATTGCGGGCTTAAAAATTTGTAATTACTTAAAAGTGAAAGGAAAAAAAATTCATCAAGTAGGCGGCACGATTTTCGCTTATCTTCTAGGTTTGCTCTAGAGAAAAGAGGGATGGGAGAAAAATGTTTTTCACTACAAACTCCGAAAAAAGATTCTCCTCCGACCCGAAAAACGCTTGATTTCGTCTCATCGGAACGAAAAGTACTAACCCCCTGCTCATAAGAAATGCACGTGCGTTCAACAATATTCTGAAATTGAATTTCGGCTTTGTTTGTTCTGATCTGCTTGTGAATTTCGGCTTTGTTTGTATAAGAGAGAATACATTTTAATAATCTGTTTGATTGATAAGTGTTAGAGCTAAGGAAAAAAGATGGGCAATATTTTGTAGTGAATTATAGAAAATTTATTATCGAATTGTTGAAAGGCAAAAATCGTATTTTGGTGTGTTTGAATTCGAAATTATTTATTACGAGCAGCAGAAAAAAGTGTAGGACGGTTGAAATACCAGTGAGTAAAACCTGAAAAGAAACATAAAACAGTTAATAATCAATCAACAATTTGTAAATACTTACCTGCAGATACGGTGAAACTCCTGATTTCTGAGCAGAATAACTCCAAACGGCAAATAAAGTCTATCTCCTGTTCCTCCTGTATAGATCGTAAGTAGAACCCGGAAAGTGCTAGAATAATGATTCATTAATTGACAAATTATATTTGAGTAGCAGTTTGTCGATAAAATCCACCAACCCAAAGGTAGGGTAGTTGAACCTTTCATCAACACTAAAAAAAGGGATTGGAAAGCATTGTAGAAGGAAAGGAAACAAGTTTATTTGTAAGTACGTTAGATAATCAAATTACTATTATCATTTACAAAGAAAATAAAATTACAGTTTAGCGTTGCTGAAAATCAATCAGCTGCTTAGAAAACTGGTTTCCCTGTCGGGAACAATGATATTCCTAAACAAAATTCCCTTCCAACCTCCCACCTCCTTGGCATCTATGAGGACGTCGTTGAGTCGCTGGCCTCTCGTTAAGTAGATGACATATCATCATTTCCTTTCTTTCCCTAGTAACGGAGAAGATGGGCGTAGCCAGCAATGGTAGCTTTCATGCTTTATAATTTTGAACCTCCAATTGAGTTGAGATTTCCAAAGGACGAAATCAATCTGTTTCTATCGACTTCTCATATGACCTCACAAAGCACATCGATTGAGGCACATATGCGGGACCATCATTGATGGCATAATGTCGATAGAAGCACTTCCACTGCGAGAAGAGTACGAGTTTCTACCCAGTTGATCCTTGACAGTGCTCTTCAGGCACAAAGCCGGCCAGTACCAGGAGCTTCGGTTCGTAGGAAACCACCCATTCCGTGGTGGGATGTCGAGTGTACACAACTTTATCGCAACAAATCCGCTGCGTTCAAAGAATTTCGGAAACACGGTTCTATCGTTCTTCACAAACGGTACATCGCGCTCGAGATCCAGTTCAAGAAACAGGTCAAAGTGAAGAAACGTGGTTATTGGCGCACTTTCGTTGAAGGTTTATCGCGCGAGACTTCAATGAAAACTCTGTGGACCGTCGGGAGAAGAATGCGCAACGCGTCGTCCGTAAATGAAGATCGTGAAAGCTCGTCGCGGTGGATACGCGACTTCGCAAAAAAAGTTTGTCCGGATTCGGTACCGGTGAGGCAAGAGCTACGTGATGCTTTTGCTGACAGGGATGATATGGATCGCCCCTTTTCGATGATTGAATTCTCACTTGCTCTCCTTTCATGTAACAATTCCGCTCCAGGGATGGATCGAATCAGGTTCAATTTGCTAAAAAACCTCCCAGACGTCGCGAAGAGGCGCTTATTGAGCTTGTTCAACCATTTACTGGAGTGCAACATTGTTCCGGATGATAGGAGGCAAGTGAGAGTGATAGCCATCCAGAAGCCCGGAAAACCTGCGTCGGATTATAATTTGTATCGCCCAATCCCGATGCTGTCCTGTCTTCGGAAGTTTTTGGAGAAGATGATTCTCTTCCGGCTAGACAAATGGGTTGAATCGAATAGTGTTTGTCAGATACACAATTTGGTTTCCGCAGGGGCAAGGGAACGACTGTCTTGCGTTGCTTTCTTCAGAAATTCAGCTTACTTTCGCTAAAAAAGAGCAAATGGGCTCAGTGTTGTTGGACATTAAGGTGGCTTTTGATTCAGTTTGCGTTGATGTCTTATCCGACAAACTCCACTCGTGTGGACTTTCACCAATTTTAAACAATTATTTGTACAATTTGTTGTCAGAGAAGCGTATGAGTTTTTCTCATGGTGACTCGGCAACTTCACGAATTAGCTACATGGGTCTCCCCCAGGGCTCATGTTTGAACCCCCTACTTTATAATTTTTACGTCAGAGACATTGATGAATGTCTCATGCCAAATTGCTTGTTGAGACAGCTTGTAGATGATTGTGTTGTATCCATTTCGGGGCCAACAGCGGTTGATCTGCAAGGACCATTGCAAGATACTTTGGACAATTTGTCTCCTTGGGCTTTGAAGCTGGGTATCGAATTCTCCCCAGAGAAAACTGAGATGGTTGTCTTTTCAAAAAAACATAAGCCGGCTAAGTTATCGCTTCAACTGATGTGTAGACAATCACTCATAGCATGTCTTCTAAATACCTCGGGGTCTGGTTCGACTCAAAATGCACCTTCGGGAAGCACATTATGTATCTGACACAAAAATGCCAGAAACGGGTCAACTTCATGCGATCAATAACCGGAACATGGTGGGGTGCGCATCCCGAAGATCTTATCACGTTGTACCGAACAACCATTCTCTCGGTCCTCGAATACGGTAGCTTATGTTTTCAGTCCGCGGCTTAAACACACATGCTGAAGCTTCAACGGATTCAGTACCGTTGTCTCCCTATCGCGTTAGGTTGTATGAATTCGACTCATACGATGAGCCTGGAAGTACTTGCGGGAGTACTGCCGTTGACAGATCGTTTCGCGGAATTATCGCTCCGGTTCCTTATCCGCTGTGAGGTTCTCTCCATTGGTCATTGACAACTTCGAGAAGCTGCTCGAGCAAAACCCTCAATCTCGATTCATGAGTATTTACCACTGGTACATGACGCTGGAGGTAAGCCCATCTTTGGTTGACACCAATCGTGCTAACTTCTTAGACTCTTACAGTTCCTCTGTTACTTTTGATCTGTCCATGAAGCAGGAGGTTCATGGAATACCAGACTTTCTGTGTGCGGAGGTCATACCTCCATTATTTGCAAGCAAATACGGGCACGCCAGTGAGCCGAGAAGCTTTTTTGCAGACGGCTCAAAAATTGATGACTCCACTGGTTTCGGTGTTTTCAACGTTTTTCACAGCGCCTACTTTAAGCTCAAAGAGCCTTGTTCCGTGTATACTGCTGAGCTAGCAGCTATACACTTTTCCCTCGAGCAAATCGCATCCTTACCTCCTGACCACTTTTTCATCTTCACCGACAGTCTAAGTTCCTTGGAGGCTGTTCGGTCATTGAAACCGATTAAGCACTCAGCGTATCTTCTGAATGGGATACGGAAAGCTTTGAGTGCCTTATCACAACGGTCTTACACAATCACCATGACTCATTGCTCGATGAAATGAGAAAGCGGAATCTTTGGCTAAGGTGGGCGCTATGGAAGGTGATATTTACGATCGGAAAATCACCTTCGATGAATTTTTCACATTAGTTCGCCAGGGAACCTTGAACAGCTGGTAACAGAAATGGACAAATGGGGAGTTGGGTAGATGGCTGTATTTAATTCGGCCGCAGGTGTCGAAGCGTCCATGGTTCAAAAAATTGAATATGGGACGAGATTTCATTCGAACCATGTGTCGTCTAATGTCCAATCACTACACTCTAAATGCACATCTTTCCAGGGTGGGGCTCTCGGAAGGAAATCTCTGTGTTTGCGGCGAGGATTATCAGGACATCGATCATGTCGTGTGGGCGTGCGAGGAGCATCGTGACCCCAGATCTGCGCTAACTGTTGTCGGGCCTTGATCTCGAGTACATGTCCCTGGTCCACCAATTTTTGAAAGTTGCTGATGTAAAACTGTAATCATTGTCTGCCCATTTCCTTGTCTGTCGTACCCCATATCGAATTTCTTCCTCTTGTTGTCCATTTCCATGGCTGTCGTTAATCCCTTCCGTATGTCTTCCACTCGTCGTTGTCCCTCAAAAAAAGTTTGTTTGTCCCGTTACAGATGTAAAAATGAGAGGAATGTCAACTTTGTGATCATCAGCATCGTAATTACTTAAGCACCCTAAAATCATTCCTTTCCTACTGTATTATTGTATTCCCTAACCTCGACTAAACCGCGAGTCTTTCGGTTCCCCAAAACTAACTCTATGTATAAGAATCAAGAAATGTATTGTTAAACTTGATTTCGGCTCCGTAACGCTTTACGGCAAATGAGCCTTCCAAATAAACGAAAGATTAAAAAAAGCCAAAAAGACAATTAGGGTTAAATGATCTCTGTAACGACTTGCTCGGCTAAACGACCTGTTTGGCCAAACAACAATTTCGGCCCTGTGACTCGTTCGGCCAAATGACCCCCTCTGCCATACGACTATTTCAGCCAAATTGCATTTTCGGTCAAATTTTCTTTTCTGACTAATCGACCAGTTCGGCCGTATGTCACTTTCGGCCAAATCGTTTCCGACAGAATTCGACTTTTTAATTTATTCATTGAATCGTCTTCAATGGTATCGTACAGATTAAAACTAAACTACATTCTTAAGCCTAGTTTTAAAACAAAGCATTTCTAAGCTTAATCAAACATATCGCACAAAACGTTGAAATTTATCAAACAGGAACTTAAAGGGCTGTTACACCCATAATTTGTCAAGTACATGGGGACAGCGATGAGAGAAGCGTGCCGCTACCTAAGACTAGGAGCGATGAGTTGGGT
The DNA here is from genome assembly GCF_024139115.2 of Armigeres subalbatus. Classification (NCBI taxonomy): domain Eukaryota; kingdom Metazoa; phylum Arthropoda; class Insecta; order Diptera; family Culicidae; genus Armigeres; species Armigeres subalbatus. Next base: position 14,539 of record NW_026942263.1, read on the forward strand.
CTCCGAGAGAAGATCCGGCCAATCTATGTATCCTTTGAAGATGTCGTGGACCAATAATCGTTTTAGTTTCAATCGTCTTCTTGACAAACGTTCAAGATCCACCAGCTGACGACAAGAAGGATAGTCTGGTAAATTTGCATGGTCATAACGATAAGTAAGTAAGAGTCTTCCAAATAAACGAAAGATTAAAAAAATTAAAAAAAAAAAACGATAAGTAACGAAGTCCAAAACGGATGAATGATTTTTGAATACGCTCAATACGAATGACTTGCGAAATGTGGTAAGGATCCCAAACAGGGGCAGTACAGAAACTTCAATGCAAATATGACTGTAAACTGCGATGCATTACGACGAATGAAGCCGAGAACCGTCCAAGCCTCAGCAGTAATTATACAAAATTGAATCCTTGTTTACAAATCACATACGTCCCTTTGAACAAGTAGGTACTCGAGTAAATATGCTCACTCAAACGCAGTCTAGAATCCATTACGACTCCCAAGTCTCGGATAGAAGCGACACGGTCCAGTCCCATTCCATTGATGGTATAGGCGAATGTAGTTGAAGAAAGGCATCGGCAGAAAGTGATCACCATGATCTTGTGATAACGCACATCCCATTTTCATCGCACCAACGTAGCCTACAGTGCAACGCAGTCTAGTAATGATTTGATCACTCTGAAGATTTTGAGATCGTCGCCAAACAGTAGTTTTGCAGATGAGAGTCAAAGGCTTAGGTCGCTTATGAAGAGAACGAAAATTTAAGGCCCTAGCACCCCGCCTTGCGGAAGGAAGGAATGCTGAAGGCCTCGGATCGGGAAGCTACCCAGTCTGGAAAACCCATGTGTCGCAACTAATTCACAGCAAGATGATGTGGTATAAAGTCGAACGCTTTCGAAAAGTCGAAATAAATCGAATCCACCAGTATAGTAACATAACAGGATGGTCTTAGTAGAACGACGTGGAACGAAACCATGCTGGTGTTCCGATATTACATGTTTACATGTTTAGTTGCTGTTTAGTATATGACTTTGTGGATCATACACTGAAAACCAAAACTAAGCGGGCTTGGTAGTCATATGGCTACTGCTTTTGTCTCATACGCAGGAGGTCGTGGGTTCAATCCCAGGTCCGTTCAATTCTCCTACTTTGTATCTTTCTCTTTATTTCTCATGTTCTAGCAATCGCTAGAACTGGAAATGGACTTCCATACCGTTTCCATTACTATTCCATTACTATTCCTATACCTTCAACTTGAGTATTCTATCAGTAATCTGATAGAATTGGAAATGAACTATAGAGCTCGTTTCCTACATCCAATTAGAAATTCCATCAGTTACATTCTCCTATCTATCACATTGGCAGCTCGTTAACCAAGACGGACCTCTGCCTCTCCAACCTAACCCAGAAATTCCAACAAATTCCGCATGAACTCGTGGCAAGTGCAGAGGTATATTCGGCTTGCAGTGGGCGAGTGATTGCATCATCATTTCCTCCCCCTTCCCTATATTGACTTGCATTCTGACGTGGCAGGCGCCAGTATGACCTAACAAATGAGATCACCAGTACTTGTACATTGAAGATGTGTGCTAGTCCCAAGCAAACGTCTGTTGGTTCCCTGTGCAAGAACAGCTGATCTGGTCATAATGGAGTAGCAACTACGAGCAGTCAATCAAGCTCAAGCTCAAGCTCAAGCTCATACACTGAAAACCAAAACTACCCAAAAGTGGCTTGTTTGCACTCAAAACCGTGGTTTGGGCCAATAACCCAAATTTGAGTAAAATGACTTTTCTGGCACTAGGTAGTTTGCCTTTAATCCCATGTAAACAATTTACCCAAAGCTGAGTTTAAGTTATCCAAAGCGGACCTTGATCAACTCAAAATTGAGAATATTGAGTTTACTCAAATTTGGGTTATTGGGCTGAGCAACCCCGGTGAGGTGTTTACATCTTGCTCTAGTTTTGACAACTATCATGGGAAAGAAAGGGAAAACTACCCAAATTTGGGTAATTTTTCTCTGTAATATTCTCAATAGTGCGTATATTGAACTCAAAGTTTGGGTTGATTTATCTATCCGTGTAGATTCCAAGAGTTCGCCAAGACAACATAGTATCGATATACCGCGGTAGTTTTCAACATTGCGCCTACTTCCTGATTTGTGAACAGGGATCATTTTTAGGGTCTGTCTCAATTGGATAATTAAACTGAAATTAAACTTAAAAGTGACATTTCAATAATTATCAAATAACCCTGCTCGCAGAGCAAGATTATTTTTGACAGATATCGAATCATTTTCCATCGATGTCCTGTTGGAATTGCTGGGTAGCACCAGCCATTCTTATAACGGGGTGATTTCTTAATTTTCGAACTGTCACTTTTAAGTTTAATTTTCCAAATGAGACAGACCCTTACAGTTTTCCATAATTCCGGGAACGTATTGTCTTTAATCGATTGATTGTAAAGCAGTAGCAGTGGAGTCGCAAAAGATTCAACACAGCTCTTCAGAAGATAGGGCGTTACGCAGTCCACTCCTGCACCTTTGGACACATCAAGGTCACAAAGAGCCTTCAGCACTTCACGATGGGAGAACTGAAAGTGTGGAAGACGGATTTCATGGACTGAGACGTTGCGGAAACCTGCTGCGTGGGCTGGAGGCCGAGATGTTGCATTGAATACGCTTTGAAAGAATGCCGCAAAAAGGTTCGCAGACTTGTCAGGTGTATTGCAGTTGGCCAGAATCAAAAAGTTTCATATTAGGAGCAGATTCTTCTAATTGCTAGGTCGAGAAATCTGTCAGTTGTCACGCTGACTTCAGTCGTTTAGCAAAATAGGACAGTCAATACTCCAAGAAGCGGGCGTAGGGCGTAGTCCGTTTTGTGTTCAAAACATGACAGTTATTGCATTTTAAATATTCAGCAAGGCATTCGGTGACCTGATGGTCACCAGCACACCTCGGACAACAAGCAGGATTCTTGCAGGACGTAGCTTTGTGACCGTATTCTGAGCAGTTGAAACAGCGCAACAAATCCGTGGCGGTGGCGTAGCCACGGGAGTGGTTTTAGACATAACCTCCCCCCCCCCCCAGAGACACAATTTTTAGAAAATTATTTTTTTTCGATGTAAATTTATTTACCACAACCAAAACATGAAATATATCTTCTACGAAATCCGAATTAACTCGAAACATGGCATAAGGCACAAAAGTCTGTGGTTCCTTCTTTTGAAACACCCTTTGCCCGGAAAACGCAATCAAAATATGAGATCTTCTTAACTTTATGCCAAGGGAATAAAAGCCAAACGACTCAATGCCAAATCTTCCAATTCTAGGTTGAATACCCTTTTTAATATTAATTCTGTTCTGGTGATTGCTCATCCATTTGATAATTTTGGTCTTTCGGGTGAGCTTCGTTCAGGAGTTTTTTCTTCAATAGAATCCAATACTCTTGCAAAGATGTAGAATAGAAACGCGGTATACGTAACGATGTCGTCTGTAACAATAGTCCCTATTAGTAGGCATATATTATATGTCCAAACGTCATTTCACGTCACATTGACACCATTAAAAAAATCCAGATGCACGCACCATTAACTGCTAAAAAACCCCGTAGCCATACCCTAAAACTGCATATGTCACACACCATGCCTGTGCTGATCCCCCTCGCTATCTCTAAAACTCTCTTCCCGGAATCAAAATAATAAAACATCGTTGCTTCTCTATTTATCAAAGGCATTAACACTCCATTCATACATTATTACTTTTTTATTCAAACACGCTTTCGTCTGGTAACGACCTCATAAAAATTGAATCAGCTGAGAATGCTTTGCACTGCATAGGTACTGACAAAAAAACAACCCAAGGGGAAAAGTTGGTAAATCACGCCATGTAAATAGAAATGAGCCTACATATGATTTCTTGTTTAAAACTGTACTGTGTGCTTTTGCATGGAAATTAATTTTAAACCCTTAAAAATTGTTCTACAGCAAAATACATTGAATAGAAGTGCATTTCGTGCCACCCTCCCCTGATTATAAAAGAGCGATGGACATTCTAAAAACTAACAACGTGTGCGCTGCGCATTAGGAACGGTATGACACTTTTATTTTTTTTTTTACATCGACTGTGACTGTTTTGATTGGCTTCTGCGCACAATCGCAGCATGGTATCGCACATGACGGCGAGCGAAGGATTTGACGGGCGATGATGATCGTCTACAGGGACATGTTGGAAAAATTCGCTCATACTACCAAGCGGGGATCAGTTACCCTCCGTCGGCAGTACGCCACCGGGTGTGAATGATAATATTTATTTTTAATTTTCCCTTTTCCCTCCTCAATGTCAATCCTATAGAAAACGACACCTTGGAATAGATTAATAACCTTAATGAAATAGGATGTGTATGTTCGCGTTCGCTGAAAGTCATGCTAATAGCAATTATTTTGTGCTAGTTAAAAATACTTGGATTAGAGGTGAAAGACATAGACGGCGATGCTTGTCGCGAGGTTGCTGAAATTCTTCGTAGCTTCCATTAGAAATTCTTTGTAATAACTACTTTTTCACTGCAATTTCTTAAAAAATCCCAGGGGAAACTCTTTGGATTTTTTTTCCAGCAAATTGTTTCGAATTTCAGAAGGTTGCTACTCCATGATTGATCAGAACGGGTGCAAATTTCACTGCGATCCAAGTGAATAGTGGTTGGGATCTTCCATTTATTCTCGAAGTGCACGTTTCAGTTAGGGCTTCCATTTCTCCCGTTCAACTTCCCTAATTCAAAATCGTAGTTTCCTGTCTTTTATAAAATCTTTGTTCAAATTTTGTCGTAAAATATAGTTATATAGGGGAGAACGGTCCAAAATGCACCCCTGGGGCAAAATGGCCTCACTCATAAAATCACTCATATAATCTGTTGTAGTACATTTATGAACGAATATTACCATAACAATTCATAATTACTTATCCATCATTGAGCTCCATTGGAAAAAATTAGCAAAATCCCTTCATATTCACTCAAATTTAACGATTTGCTATTCTTCCACCACATCCGTAATATTGTAGTTCAATCCATTAAGAAAATACAAACAACCATGCGTTCACCATCATTTTGCATGCAATTGAGTCATTTTGGACCACCATTCGGGCGTTTTGCCCCAGGCCTATTTTTAAAACATTTTTTTAAATGCGTTAGGAAGTCATGAAAACCTTATTGTTTTGAATAGGAGATCATTGTGAAATGTAGCTGGGATTGTAAATTTTGCACCTATACGTTGAAATGCTTGGGTATTTTTGTTTATATGAGCGAAAACATCGAAAAAGCTTAAGGGGTGCATTTTGGACCGTTCTCCCCTACATTCGACATCAGGGAGGCTTGCTTGCTTGAGGACAAAATCTCAAATGATGAAAGAGTTGTTTAGCCTGAGCCTGAGAAAGATTTTGTTCAGTTCGAAAAGCGTTTACTCCTTCTACAAAACGTTCACCATGTCACAAGTAGGGGAAGAGGCCCCAAAACGCCACCCCGGGGCAAAACGACTTTCGGGTATTCACTTATATTTACCATGATTGAGATAACCTTAATAAAACTAGACGTGAAATTATGTAGGTTAAACGAAAAAAGTTTCAAAATAGTGTATGGGAAGGTCGGAAAAACTGAAATTTTCCACATTTTGATGAAACATATAACATTTCGGCGAGGCAAAACGCCCTAGTGGAACTATCCTACAATGTACTTGCGTCTCCACGCACTGTCCATACCAGAATGCTAATGGGCTGACGCATGGTACATTGTTCCCTAAGAGCTGCCTGCTAAAAGGGGTTTTGCCTCATGAGTTTTCCGGCAACGAAATATCACCACTTTTTTGAAATGTGAATATTATCAATAGGATTTAGATTTTTTCTTATTTTTATATGGCATCAGCTAGCTATATTGTTTAACTGTTGCGTGAGGTAGAAACACCCATGGAAATCGTTATAGCTAAGGCATAAAAGCAGTCTTTGCTTAGCTAGGGCATATTGCCCCTCCTTCCCCTATCAACATCTGCTCTGGATCAAGAGTGAGATCTGCAGTGTCCTGATTAGCTCCACTATGTGCTACTTCTCCATATTAAAAAAAAACTTTTTCAGGTTGTACCCGCATTTTTTTTCAGTTTTTGGACAACGACGGCTTCGAGAGATTCTCTTCAATTATCGCCAAAATATTTCTAATATGAACTATTCTTATACTCGACGACTTTTTGTTAGTGCATAGAATCTTTGGTCTTCTGGTCAACTTTGAAGGATAAACCATTTTTATTCATGTACGTCCACATGAACACGTTTTGTATTTAAAGCAGATGAAATATTTGAAATGACAATTCTTCCATTCGAAATAAAAAAGAGCTGTCAGGCGAGTGCTTGATTGCCGTACTTTAACGATCCTGACTATACATTTTTTTTTAGTCAAACTTTGCTTGAAATGCCGAACAGCACCTAAAACGCATCAAATTGCAAAAGTTTTGCGAGTATTTGTTGTAAGACAGTTGTAATGATCGCATACTAAAGACATAAAATCTGTTTTTCCATCAAGATCTGTTAGCCCACCAATATTATAAAATATTCAAATGAAATATTTCAGAAATATCTCAAAATACAAACGAGTCTGCGGAATATGAGTCTGTTGAATCAAAAAGGATTGAAGGTCCAAAAAACCTTTGACAATAATAGGACAAATCTGCCAAAGTGGTCACTGCTATTGCCTCAGTATTTGCGAACATTGATAGCTCTGCTGTTTCACCACAGACACTAAATTTTTAATTCGACTTCACAACGCTTACCGACATTTGAGCCTATACAAACTGGTTCTTTGTCTCGCCTTTCTTCAACACGTGTTGGAATGCACCGTATGATTCTGTAACATTTTCAATTGTGACTTAAACTTCAAAAGTGAAATAAAAAGTGAGATGATGCTCGTAAAAAATATAATTGATACCCCAAAATCCGTTATCATCAAATTAAAAAAAAAATAAGACAATTATTACAAAATATTTTAGTATGTTGTTCATTTCCCGGGAAATTCGGGAAATTGAATACATAAATCACGGGAATCGGGAATCCCGGGAAATATGATTTTCCGGGAAATCGTTTCCGGGAATGGAAGACCTAGTTTCAGCAGCTTGCGAAAATTCTGATCAATAACGGCGCCAGTTAGTTGGGAAAAGGAGGGAATGTTAGTTACTAAGTACCGAGAATACCTCTGGATCTCCACAATTACCACGGGTGTGTTAGTTGGGAAGGGTTATCACCATGAAAATCGATGTGACCTATGCAACTGTATTATCATTTCCTTATCATGTTCAATTGTTCATCCTTCGCGAGGATGAACAATCAATCATTCAAAGTGAGCGATTGTTCATTTGAATTTTGGATTAGGCGCCCGCGTCATTATTTCTTTAACGTAAGGAAAGTGATTAAAATTAAAAATAAGGAGATATTCAAGGCTGTTAAACCACAACCACAGTAATAGGAAAGCTAATGTCAATCACCATCCATTATTTTATCTCAATTTGAGGTTAAATAAGAATGTACAGCCAGACATATTTTGTTAATTTACGTTTATTTTTCATAACTTTTTTGTGTGGATTATGAGTAAGTTTTGTTCACTCTTATGGATACCATTATTGCAATTGAAATGGTTTGTCTAAACAGAGTGAGCAATAATTATTACCGTTTACATAAAAGTAGATATGTGTTGAAGCAAAGACATAACTACAGCAACAGAAAGTTTTCCAACCACGGAATGTGTGGCTGGACTAAGGTAAACTGTTAATCTTGTTGTTATTTACCTTGTTCATTAAACGACTGAAAAACTGAAAAAATAAAAACAAAAAGACTGAAAGTCTGAAAGATTGCAACACTTTGAGGCTGAAAGACTAGGTGACTGAAAAATTTAAAGACTAATAGACTGGAAAGCTGAAATATCAAAACACTGAATGATTGAAAAACTGAAAGACTGAATGACTGAGGGACTGAAGTATTTTAAGACTGGAAAAATTAAAGACTGAAACTCTGATAGATTGATAGACTGAGAGATTGGAATGCTGAAAGATTTTAAATATTGAATGTCTTAAAAACTGAAAGCTGAAGGTTTGAAAAACTGATAGATTGGAAGACTGGAAAACTTCTAAATCTGATCGTAAACTGAAAAACTAAAAAAAGGAAAGACTGAAAGGCTGAACGACTGAAAGACCGAAGGACTGGGAGACTGGAAGATTGGAAGAGTGAGAGGCTGGAAAAACTAAAAAACTGAAAAATTGAATCACTGAAGACTGAAAGAATAAAAGATTTTCAAAAAGAATAAAAAAGAGGAATTAACTATAAGATTGAAAGGACTGGAAAATTGAAATACTGATAGATTGGAAAACTGAAAGAAACTGAAAGATTGAAAGACTGAAAGATTAAAAAATTAAAAACGCTGAAGTACTAAGCAACCTAAAATTCTAATGATTAATTATTTTAGAGCGTCTTAGGGGAAATGCTACAAGGTTAAAAGACTATTATTCTTCCATTTACTTCCACTATTCACTTTTTATGTATCAACAACCAGATACGTATTTCGTTTCCTACTTGGAAACTTCTTCAGTGTTTGTTATCGACTGAAGAAAAACATTGCTCGTTAACTTTAAATATGGTGTGTAGGTAGAACGGTAGGTAGGTAAAAATTAGGGCATGTCGCTTGGACCGATTCGTCGTCGTCCCGTGGGTAGTAATTTAAACAGCCAGGTATATCCGTTTCCTTGATCTTTGTTAAGTAAGTTTAATTGTTTTTGTTTGTAAATTTCTAAGCTTTCCGCTACGTCAAGTTTCCAAGGATTTTGTATTTGTCTGAGAAGTGATATGTTGTCTTTAAATAATTGATGATCTTCGTTAAATATATGTTCGGACAACATATCAACATACACAACAGACAACATATCACTTCTCAGACAAATACAAAATCCTTGGAAACTTGACGTAGCGGAAAGCTTAGAAATTTACAAACAAAAACAATTAAACTTACTTAACAAAGATCAAGGAAACTAACTAAAATACTGTAATATGAAGAGTCGTTAGACGCTTTCATACCTTCCTATATGTTTAACTCTCAAAGAATTGTCCATCCATAACACGAATCCCCATCAAAGGAATTCATTCTCAAAACTTAAAAGGTGCAGCCAAAATCGGGTTGATGATAGTTAATTGATGATCGGCGAGTCTTCCACACTGGGACCAGGGAAAACAACGAAAGGGGAACGAACGAACACACTAGAAAATATTTACGTTATTAGTGTATGGCCCCTATTTGCTTAGCGTGTATGGTGGGGCTAGTGAAACGAGTATGGTGGCGTCAAAAGCAATCCAAATAAATCTTCTCACAAGATTCTAATTTTGGTTTTGTGGCTGTTAGAGATTGAAAGGCGTGATAATGAAAATAAATCGATTCTTCACAGGGCCAATATTTTACACAATAGAAGGTTGATCCAAGACGAATTTTTGTCAAAGCACAACCAGTTCGGCTACGACAGAAAGTTGCGGTTTGTAGTAGAATCATAAGCCTGCAACAGAGGGAGATGGTGCAGAACATTTCTCGCTTAACTTTTCAAAAGGACCTAAGTAACATTTTTTTCATGAATTAATTTGAGTACTGCAATCAAAAACTTTCACGTGTTCTTGTTGATTGCGCTATTCAAATTAATTCATGAAAACATGTTACTTAGGTCCTTTTGAAAAGTTAAGCGAGATTTATTCGAATAGGTGGCACCTATAGCGTTTCAGCGGTTGACGTGTGGCTGACGTTAGCGTCGTTAACAGCCAAATGAAATTGATTTACAAGATTGTTTCTTAGGTTTCATTTTTTCATCAAATTTCAAATTGTCATATCAAACAATTTTAATATATTTAGTTACGCCAGTTTTGTTGGAAAACAGAGACATAAGATACCAACATAATTGTCTTTTAATATTCATGGATGATGGTACAACATTCCTCAATGCATCAAACTGTAACCCTTTTAAGAAGTACAAAAAATAATCGCTTGACGACGACAGGGAGTATGCATCGATAGAAGAATGACAAGCGCGTGTCGCAAGGTGAGGCGGCATTTAATTCATTCAAAAATTGATTGGGGAAGATCCATTAATCACGTAAACCAAAAAAAATCCATTTCAAAGCCCTCCCCCTTTGTCACACTTTCTGTATGAAGCATTTGTTACGGAATTTATGGATGTTCCTTCAATTAAATTTTGATGGCGTCATTATTGGTCCGAGCAGCAGCAGATAGATACAGTGATATCCACATTTTATCACTCTCTGGTGAATTTTAAAGCGATAAAATATGACTAAATCGGAAAAAAAATTATTCTCAATTTGGAAAAGTTGGAAGAGCAAAGTGCGTGAACCATACCCGTTATTTCATGTCAAAAATGCTTCTTCACAGGTACTTAGAAGTTCCACAGACGGTAAAGTTTATTCATGAAAATCATTGTAGTTTGCAGTATTATTCACGAAAACAAAAAGAACGACTAATATTTTTTGGGGTGGCAAAATCGAGTCGAAAACGTGTTAAAACCGGAACGTGATGAAATCGGGTCGAAAACGTGATAAAGGTAGACAAAATCGAGGAGTTACAAAATCAGGTCAACACTATACTGTAGTCGAGTTTTCAACGGTTTGAGGATAAATCATCGCGATGCTGTCGTCGGCAAAATGAGAAACTTTGTCGCAAGCTTCTGACTTTGGTATTGTTTCTATTAGTGGTTCAAAACGCGCATTATTTTAAATACAGAAATTGGTTCTTTTCAGAACTACTGTAGAAAACAAAATAAAAGTGCTTCCCCAACCACCCAGACCATTGATTCCATATAATTTTCATTGATCACCACGTGGTTGTGCTGCATTTCCTTGAGAAATTTTCCTTTGGTTCATCCTTTTCTTCTCTTCAATGGTGGTTCTAAAAAAAAACTGATTTAATTTCAACAAAGTGACTTTTCAATCACTAACAGACACCATCCTATCACACCAAACATCGATGCCACCCGAACAGCTCATTTGTGCGCAATCGACCCTTTTTGCAGAAAGCTGGTATTGAGAAGAACTGATTTTCTTTCCAATTGTACCTTTCGATTCAGCCAGCATGGTTACACCATATTGCTTTGAATAACTAACAGCAACTCGGTCACTTGGTCACTCGATGATTTTTCGCCAAGACGCCATCATTTAGAACACATTTTCAGCAAGTCTGCATATAAGGTAACAGTCAAATTAATTAGTCACTGTGCATTGGTCCTGATCCTGACCGATTTTTTTATCAATGCGTGTTTCTAATCATTAACAGCAATCGAACGTTTGTTCTTACCCTGCATTGAAATTTCACTCTTTATGTTGCTGCTGTTGGCGACAGCCATTTATTTTCTGCTGGGAGCGGCGCTGCTACCGGCATCATCGTTGCGACAGATGAGTGCTGCTGTCGGCGACGACCACTCGCCACCACGACGCAGACCAAAGAGCTATCGCTGCCATAGTTGAGGTTAAACGATCTGCAGTAATCAGACCTAACGACCATCAACGATGCGATGGTTTTCTGTTGAGTCTCACTTAAAAAATAATAAAAACTTATCAATAAAGACGCGGAAAATAATACTATTCTAGGGGAACATGGATCTTTTCCAACAAGTTTGCCTTAAATAGATGTAATTTCTATGGCATTATGTGCCTACCCATACGCTTAAACCTGGTTGAATTGTCCCTGAACCGTATGAATACAGGTAATCTTCGTTATAACGTACCCCTGATATAACGTACACTCGATATAACATACATTTTTCCCAGATATTACGTACACTTTTAAAAATATTTTTGATTTCATTAATAGTTTTTTTTTTTCAAAATAATTATATCAATTGTCATGAACATTCGTCTAGAGATCAAATCATCTTCTAGAGTCTGAATTTATCATTAAGAGACATTATGTTTGCTCTTTTAGCACTGAAGGAGCTAATCTGAGACACGATGGGGTCGTGACCCATCAAATTGTATATTTTGACTATCATAATGCAATAGAAATTGCACACATTCGGCTACAATATCGTTTAAATTTGAACTACTTTTTTTACACCCAACCATCGGATGTCAGATAGTCTTACAATTCTGCATTAGAACCTGCCAAAACCTGTATAAGAACTGGGCGGCTCCACCCCACTACCCCGAATGACAGTACCCCGAAGGCCACTACCCCGAATGGTACAGTACCCCGAATGGGACACTACCCCGAAATCCATTACCCCGGAAGGCCATTACCCCGAAAGTATTTCAATACAGATACCGATGAATCGCGAAATAAAAAAAAATGCAAAGTATAAAAAATATGCTACTTAGAGTTACTTAGAGAAACGCAATAAAGATTCTGTTTAATCAAACTTTTTTTATTTACGTGTAATTAACTTGGACTGTCGTTCTACGCCATTATTATCTTGGAAAGTGCTATTGTACGAGAGAGGTGATAATGATTTTCTAATTTATAATTTATTTGAACACTGTCTTCAATTTATGGATTGCGCATGCATTGCCTTTGGCATTGTTGAAGCGTTTCTGTATTCTCCGTCGACGTGAACGAAATAATACGGAGTCCAGATTTGTACTACAATCCATACTCGAGTATGCTACGAATCAGTGCACAATACAGCGATTTGAGAGCATGGACATCATCGAACTGTGCTGTGTTACGCCGTAAGAATCCCAGCAAAGCGTTTACCTTGGCGATGGTAACTGAGACATGTTCAGTGAAACGGAGCTTGCTGTCGAGAACGATTCCAAGGTCTTTGGTCGATGTAACTCTCTGAAGCGCGTTAGGTGACTCAGAAAATAGTCGTAGATTACAGAAAATCGGCAGCGAGTGAATGATATGGCTATGCATTTCGTCGAGTTCATCTACATACCATTAATAATGTTTTCTTGCAATTAATGCATCTGTCCGGCATGAAGCAAACAGAGAAAACAAAGCCTTCTCTAACCCTTTCCTTCCCATGGTGGATTTTAACTTTCTTCGAAATTTTCAACAACAAAAAGCAATATTAAGCATAGATTTATAAGTTCATTAGACTGCTAATATGATCAATTTTGTATTGAAAAATAATTTCAATAAACACGTTTGTAAGGTGTAAGGCAAACTGAGAAGTTAATGCCTTCTTAAAACCAACACGCCTTTCCGGTATAAGGCAGATAGAAGAAAAATGTCTTCTAAAAATGAACGCGTTTGTCCGATATAAGTCAACCAGGGTTAATAATGGCTTCTTTTAATAAATGCGTCTGCCCGGAATAAGGCGAACAGAGGAGATGATGCCTTCTTTAAATCAATGCATCTGCCCGGTATAATGCAAAAAGTAGAAATAATGCCTTCTTTTATTGAATAAAAAGACAAAAAGAAGAGATGACGCCCTCATTGTGCTTCTAGCTGCTTGTCATCTGTCGTTCTTCTTGTCGCAACAAGGTATACCGCCAGCTTTCCATACACTATTGAAGCTACATTCCCACAAAGGATCTTTTAATTTATTCTGTCCAACTCTACATCTAAAGTATGCAGTCTATGTCTAAAGTATAGCCCAGTCGTCGTGGACTTAAGTTTCCACCAACTATCTGCATTTTGCATGAAAAATGCTGCAAAATCTGCCTCCAAATACGTAGTGGAATGGGATTTCACGGAACAAGAATTCATCGTTCTATACTGTATTGAAACAATTTCAGTTTGAAGAACGGAACGCACCATCGAGTACTTGCTAGTTGAAAAAGACGCAAAAAGGAGGTGACGAAGGATTGTTATTGATTATTTCGTAAAACAAATGTTAATCATTCATAAGGATTCTGAACAAACTTTTATTGAGTAACAATTGTTTTCATTGAAATGAAGAATAAACTTGAAATACTGACTAATTCGGGGTACTGGCTCATTCGGGGCAGTGTCCCATTCGGGGTAATGTCATTCGGGGTAGTGATTCATTCGGGGTAATGGCGTTCGGGGTTGTGACCTTCGGGATAATGGCATTATATGTAATGGAATTATGGCTAGTGTCGTAGAGTCGTCTGCTTTGCGTGAAATCTTGTTCAAAAGAGAATTAGATCCAACCCACATATTGTTTGATTTTAAAGTCTGTGTTTGGAAGGCATGTACAGGACAGGCTTATTTACCTTTTTCTAAACTTTCTACCAATTATTGATAGCAGATGGGTAAAAATTAGTACCAGAACTTTGATTAAACTGATAGAATGATAGAAAAATTGAAAAGCCATAAAAAATGAAATTCCATCACTAAAACAGGAAATCCACCACAGAAAACGAATGCATCGAGAAACGGCTGAGGCATAAACGTTAACAGTCTTTCCTATTTTTGGGACGGTCTCCGGTTTTCGCAGAAAGTGTTTCCTGTATAAAAAACACTGACGTAGTCCTTCGTCAAAAATACCTAAATTTCAAAGTTTTTTTGTGTTTAGTCTCTGCTTTCTGTTCCGTAGAGCACCATAGCTCTGCCATCCGGAAGATGCTCCCAGTCGAACCATTCCTCGAGCACGACGACACGCCACATCGTCCCTGACGCCAAATACCCGGATGAGAAGCTGAAATTCCCTGATCCCAAATCCTTAGCCCTGTCCATCCTTAAACATTGTAAACTAACCTCGAGTCACCACGAGTACGCTGGCTTCTACCCCTCTCTTACTAACTGAAAAATTAAATGATATTGATTGTATATATCACAAAGAACCATGGCTCCGTAAAGTGTTATACACGCCTGAGCCTACCAAATAAACGAACTTGGAAAAAAAAAAAAAAAAAATACCTAAATTGTTACAAGAACAAAACTAGAAGGCTCTTTTGTAGAAACGCATTTATTTAATGCACAGTTTCTGCAAGACCTAAGGGGCTGCCATCAAACCACGTAGACCAAATTTCCGAATTTTCACCTCAACCCCTCCCTCGAAGTCTACGTACACTATCCCAAATTTGACATAACATCATATGTGTTGTGCATTTCAAAATAATATGGAGATCAATCACATGTAACGCGGTTCAGTTAATTAAATCCATTTTAGTATAAAAACATCACAACAGAAATCATATTTCAAACAAATCTCTCACTTATCATGTCCGTATACACTCTCGATAGGTAGCATACCGAGAGCAACTTTTTTCTGTTTGCTGTTATGATAATGAACTGATTCGGGGGGCTACAACCCGTGATAAATTTCTTTTAATAAGCGCCAATTGCGGGGGGCACCGGTTCGGATGTTCGCCATACATCAGGTATTGCAGAAATGCCGCGAATACAACGTGCCCACACATCATCTATTTATCGACTTCAAAGCCGCATATGATACAATCGATCGGGACCAGCTATGGCAGCTAATGCACGAAAACGGATTTCCGGATAAACTGATGGAGGGAGTAATACGAAGGGCAGGGATTGACACGAGTGGTACGATTTTCACGAAGTCCATCCAGTTATTTGGTTTCGCCGACGACGTTGATATCATGGCACGTAACTTTAAAAGGATGGAGGAAGCCTACATCAGACTGAAAAGCGAAGCTAAACGGATTGGACTAGTCATCAACACGCCGAAGACGAAGTACATGATAGGAAGAGGCTCAAGAGAGGTCAATGTAAGCCACCCATCACGAGTTTCTATCGGTGGTGACGAAATCGAGGTGGTTGAAGAATTCGTGTACCTGGGCTCACTGGTGACCGCCGATAACGAGACCAGCAGAGAAATTCGGAGGCGCATAGTGGCTGGAAATCGTACGTACTTTGGACTCCGTAAGACGCTCCGATCGAATAGAGTTCGCCGCCGTGCCAAACTGACTATCTACAAAACGCTTATAAGACCGGTAGTTCTCTACGGACACGAGACCTGGACGATGCTCGTGGAGGACCAACGTGCACTGGGAGTTTTTGAAAGGAAAGTGTTGCGTACCATCTATCGTGGGGTGCAGATGGCGGAAGGTACGTGGAGGAGGCGAATGAACCACGAGTTGCATCAGCTGTTGGGAGAACCATCCATCGTTAACACCGCGAAAATCGGACGACTGGGGTGGGCCGGGCACGTAGCCAGAATGTCGGACAGTAATCCGGTGAAAATGGTTCTCGACAACGATCCGACGGGAACAAGAAGGCGATTTGCACAGCGGGCAAGGTGGATCGATCAGGTGGAGGACGATTTGCGGACCCTCCGCAGACTGCGTGGTTGGCGAAGTGCAGCCATGGACCGAGCTGAATGGAGAAGATTTTTATGTGCAGCACAGGCCACTCCGGCCTTAGTCTGATAATAAATAAATAAATGGTTCGAATGATGCATTTCAACTTGTCTTACACAGCTGTGCGAAAAAATATGGTTCCCAACATAAAATGAACGAGTACAAAGAGTTTTATCAAACCCCATGGGTGGGGCCGCTTATCCGAATAAATTTTTTCCAACTTGTATACAAGTGCGATAGTTTTGTTTTCATTGCTTGTTATGATTCGAAGAGGTTTGTTTCGTTTTTCGTTATCTATCGAGAGCAACTTCTGCAAACCCTGCAGGACAGAATTAAATTCAATCCTCTGTCCACGGCTGAAATCATGTCACGAAGCCAACTAATAGAATTTCCGTGGACTCGATTTCTCCTAAAGGTGTGCGCCACTACCACCAACATTTCTGCATCGGCGCGCCACTGTTTAAAGTCTGTCACGCCACTGACCTATACTGCCCATATATGGATAACTGTCCTATGTGGATATGAAATCATGGAAACATGAATAATTATGCGTTTATAGTTCTCCACGTCGGTTAAAATTAGTAGAATACCCTATGATTTGCAGGGCAGTGGAAATTCCAAAGGATTTTCCGTCGAAATTCATATGTTTTCTTTAAAAATTCCATGCAATATCCCATTCAAATTTCCATCGGAATCTACAGAAACTTCCTTTTTTAGAATTTAAGTGGACATTATAGAAATATATCCCATTGAATTTTAGAGTAATTTTCATCAATATTTTTAAATTTCCTTTGAAAACTTTGATCAATTTCCTGAGGCCATCCCAAATAATCGTCTATAGAAATTCCCGAAAATTCTGACAAATTTTCTGTGAATTTTCTGGTGAATTTTCAGTGGAAATTAAAAAAAAAATAGTGGGAAATTAAAAAAAAATTCCGTTGAAATTTTCAACAATTTTATTGAAAATTTCGAATATTTTTATTGATAATTCCATTGGCAATCCCGAAGAAATTTGCGTCATAATTCCGAAGAATTTTGAGAAAATTCCGAAAATATCGCGGGGAAACTCCGAAGGGTTTCTTGCGGAAATTTCGAAGAATTTTCCTAACAAACCTAAAAAAAATCCTTTGGACATTTGGCCGGGGTTCACCATAAAAAATACCCATTTGTTCTGTTCAAACTTTCGGTTAGCAGATCTTATTGATCATAATTAGTATCGGATATCCTTCAGCCTCATAGCTGTGGATAACCTGACATGTTAAAAAAATAAGGTTGAAACAGTGAATATAGTTGATGAATTATATTCATATGCTAAGCATCTCTAAAATGAGCCTCTGGAAATAATTTTTTTTGATAATAATTGACATATGGGTAACTTATAATGATTTTACTAACAATAAAACAATAAAAATCACTTAAAAATGCCATTGATCTGAACAAAACTAGTAAATTCGAATTTCCTAATGAATGCTTGGTGTTTTCGGAGGTGAACAATACAAACATTTCAAAATAAAATGTATGTCCATATTACACACACCAGAACGTGTCCGTTTTACCCCACCAAGATCCATTTTTTAGTTCTCGAAAAATCGATTTTTGAGATAAAAGACCAATTCAACCCGTACACAATCTTCCGATAGACTAAGCTCGAGAAT
This sequence comes from Armigeres subalbatus, assembly GCF_024139115.2. NCBI lineage: Eukaryota > Metazoa > Arthropoda > Insecta > Diptera > Culicidae > Armigeres > Armigeres subalbatus. The sequence continues at coordinate 32,433 of NW_026942263.1, forward strand.
CTCGAGGATCATGCGGATTAGTTCTGCTGAATTCTGTTTTAAAAGACTGCACATCAAAAATTACATCACTATGGCATTTCAGCCATTTAATGTATACTATTTACATTAAATCTATTATAAACAGAATAGTTTTCATTATTTGAATGTAGTTTAACATGTTACACTCATATTTTGAAACAAGCAATAAGATCCATCTGCTGGAGTGCCAAATTTGTAATTCGAGTCGCGACAATTTGAATTATCTAGTTTACTAATGAGAGCGCATGATGCACTAATTATGCGCCCTAAATTTAAATGAGCTGCGACGTCTCACAACTGCAGATATTTCAATATTATTAAAAACAAATTTTCGATTTTTCACCATACACGGATTACCAATGGACCGTAATGTTTTACGCTCTTATTTGTGCTGAACAAACTAATACAACTCAAAAAACTAAATTAACAAGCCACCGCATGAATAGATATTAAATGCTTCTCGCATTGTATACCGAGCAGCTCAATGATTCATTTGCGTCATTTTACAAGCCATAATTTATCAGGTCAAAACCAACATCGATTTTCGCGAAATAATGTTTCCATTCTGCCATTAAAATAAACTGAAATCAGAACAAATTCACCTTGTCGCTTTGCTTTTTCTTCTACCGCCCCGCATCCACTTTCAATTTCCTGTCAATTCGAAGGTGTGCAAATTATCGCAAAATCCAAATGCCTGCACACGGTATCCGATAACCAACCGTTCGTTCTCTTGGGCTTTTTCATATTCGCGAATCGCGAATTTTATTTACCTCAATACCGTGTGACGACGACTCAAATGGCCAACCGACCGAACGGTTGGTGTCCTGGCGCTGACAGTGAACGATAAATCAATAATATTTATAAACAAGCGGCCTAACAACAATTTATAAAATCACCTAGTTTTATTTCCTTTCGTCTGCTCTGCCTAGCGCTCCGGTTCGAGAGTTTGCTTTCAATGTCTGGCGTAATAAATTTCAAAATCATCACTCCTGACCGGGCTGGAGCATTTAAGGTTGTTAGTTGGATTTATATGTATATTTGTAAAACTAACAAAAAGTCATGGAAAAACCTCAGGTTAAACGGTGGGTGCTGGCGATCGGGTGAATGAGAGCGGGTCGGTGCCTGTGAGTTTTATCGCGCGCCGTTTTGCAAATCGATATTATCTGTTTCGGAGATGAGTTGGCAGCTACTGGTTTTCAGGCAATCGAGCCTAATGGCATTATGGAGACGAAGGACGGAGACGGAGCTGGATGAAGACTTTGGCGGTTCAAATCTATTTGTTTTTCCAGAAGTGCGATGATTATTTGTCTACTTGATGAATCGAGCATACACATGCTGAAGCTGGATCTGTGTACCTTTGGCGGACCATTTAGCGGCCAGCACATAGATAACGAAGAACGGTTTTGTGTGTCTGTAATAAATTGACCTGCATGTGAACGTCCGGGTGTTAATGGCAATATGAGTTATGTATCGATTAGTTTCATTGTAGGCAACAAAAGAGGTGAACTGGTTACTGTAGATAACTTGATAAATAATTCATGAATAACCAATATTTTGTTTGGAAGACAAATAAGATTTACTTTGGTTATGCTTGATTTTGTAATTTCCATCGAAACCTACTATGTTGACTATAGCTTGGTTTATAAACCATGCGTCTCGTAATAACTGAGGAATAGGTACTGACTTGCGTTGCGACAATGTGTCAGCAGTCAAGAGTCCAAACATACACATTTTACCTTTATTGTATGGTGAAGTTGTACAACTTCCATTCTCGATGTAGAACTGAGAAATATAAAAAAAAAAGATTTTCTTCAAATGACATTCACTGTTGCTGAAAACGAAGGAAAACATTTATTTTCCATCGCAACATTCTTTCCAAATAGCATGCTTAAACTCATTTCATATGAGCTAATAGCTCAAATCAGTATACCATTTCGACAAACCGCAAACAATGCTCGTAACTAATGCGCCCCTCGTGAAAAATTCGCTTAACCAAGCGTGTAGTTGCTACCTGTTTTTCTCGAGTTCGTGCAAATGTAAACTCAGTCACATTTTGCGCTTAATTTGCCAATAAATAGTTTCAACAAGTCGCGCACATATGCTCCTCGCCGTGCCACACTTGGGAGAACAGCAAAGCGGCATTCGGTCGAAAGTCTTTCGGTCGAAAATAGTTTTGCGAGAAATGAATGATGTAAAACGATAGATGAAGTGTGATGGAAAATTCCTAAAACCTGCTTAGGTGAAAAACCCGTTTGTCCAAGTAGAACTTTTTTTTTCAAGAAAGTTGATTAGCCCTGATTGTTGTGATTTTTGACCGATTCCGTTGCAACAAGTTGCATTAAATCCGGATAGGTCCAAATATTCGATTCATACTGGATTTTGGTCAATTCTCAGTACGTTTCCAGAATTATTCCAGAATTCCTAGGAGTCAGTTGTCCCCGGAAAAATGGACATTTACAAATCAAAACAGGTCGTGTGACACCTTAAACTTTGTGATTTCACAGAACAATGATATTTTTAGGGTTTCTGGACCACTCATGTTCAATCCGGCCACATCGGCCTTAATTCGGGAAATCTCTGGAATGGCCATTTCCTAAAATAAGTCAAAATAGGTCGTATGACACCTCAAAATTCATAATTTTACAAGGGAATGATCATAATAATATTTTCAGGGCTCCTGCGCCACTCGGGTTCAATCCAGCCACAATCTGGAAATCTCTGGAATAGGTTGTTCGACACTTCAAACTTCATGATGTAACAAAGCAATGATCGTAATGATATTTTCAGGGTTTCTGGGCCACTTGGGTTTACTCTGGTCACATCGGCCACAGCAATGATGAGAAAGATATTTTAAGAGTTCCTGGGATACTTGGGTTTTATTCGCTACAAAAGCGGCACAATCCGGAAAAAGTGGGAGCTCCTTTGAAACCGGCCGCTTCGTCACGTTCTGAGGCTACGCGCGGTAGCTGGCGCTGGTGTTCTCATCTAATATCGACATATATATTCACGACTTCCGCGACGGAGTACTCATGTTCCGCTATCCGTAAAAGCTACCTGCTGCTGCTCTATTCGCCAACTTCGTTGTATGATGTCGACTATCCTGGACGTCGCTCTTGGGACCGCTCTCCACCGTTCTGGGACATTTTTCTGACGATGTTATCGGTGGTAGTGTCCGTTCCGCATGCTTCCAACATCGCACGCCTCTCCGTTTCGGACCGGGGACATGTGAACAGGACGTGTTCAGCCGTTTCTGTCACGCCTGGGCATTGCAGACAGGTGGGAGAAGCCGCGTGTCCGAACCTGTGTAGGTATCACTTGAAGCATCCGGAGTCTGTTACGAGCTGGATCCAGCCAAAATTTAGCTCTCCATGAGGTCTGCTAATCCATGCCGACACATTTGGGACTAGGCGATGGGTCCACCTTCCCTTAGCCGAGTTGTCCCACTCCCCCTGCCATTTGGCTACCGTTGCTGCCTCGATATTCCTTCGAGTGTTATCGGTGCCCCTGAGGGCGTAGAACTCCTCGTCTTCCTCCATCACCAGTTTGATAGACATCATGCCCGCGAGTACATATGCCGCTTCTCGAGATACGTTGCAATATGCGTAGATGACTCTCAGGCACATTAGCCTATGAGTACTCTCCAGCTTTCGCACGTTGCAGTTTACACTCAACGCCGATCCCCATGCTGGACCTCCGTATCGTAGTATTGAAACCGCCACGCTTGCCAGCAACCTGCGCTTGCTGACCTTAGAGCTGTTCGCCATTATCCTCGATAGTGCCGCTATTGCCGTCGACGTGCGCTTGCAGGCGTAGTCGACATGGCTTTTTAAGCTTAGCTTATCGTCGAGCATCACCTCGAATTGTTTCAGAGATCTCTTGTAGGTGATGTCAGCAAGCCATCGAAATTCACGTTCCATTACAATGGACCCCAAAATGATCCCTGTGGGACACCTGCCGTGATGGGGGCGCTAACCAAGCCTTCGTCTGTCTCGTAGATCAATACTCGATTCTGAAAGTAACTTCCCAGAATCTTGTACAGCCCTACCGGTACTCCCAGCCGAAGCAACGAGTTCGCGATCTCCATCCAGCACGCACTGTTGAATGCATTCCGCACATCGAGTGTTATTACTGTGCAGTAACGAATACCACGCCACTTGCATTTGATGGCGACCTTTGGAGCATCAACCACCGATTTAATGGCACCCAGAGTCCAGAGACCTTCCTCTCTGAAAGCCGAATTGCTCGCTCGATAATCCTCCTACCTCCTCCACGTACGGCGACAGCCTGTTCAGGATCAACTTCTCCAGTAGCTTCCCTACCGTGTCTATTAGACAGATTGGTCTGTACGCTGAAGGGTCTCCTGGTGGCTTACCAGGTCTCGGTAACAGGACCAAACGCTGTCTCTTCCATATATCCGGGAATGTCTGCTCGTCCAGACACCTCTGCATGACTAACCTAAACATGTCCGGATTAGTCATTATGACTGCCTTCAACACCATGTTCGGGATCCAGTCCGGACTAGGTGCTTTACTCGGGTTGAGAGACTTTGCCACCATCATTAGCTCCTCTACCGCCACCCTCGCCACTGCTTGGTCATTTGCCCCTACCATCGCTGCTGGCGGTCAATGGGTTGGGTCGTGGTGCGGAAATAGTGCTTCGATTATCGTCTTCAGCCTCGTTGGATATCGCTCGGGAGGAGCCAGTGCTCCTCTTGTTTTGGCCATCTCCACCCTATTGGCGTCTCCCCATGGGTTCTAGTTGGCGCTCTGGCACAATCTGTCGAAGCAGGCTTTCTTGCTTTCTTCGGTGGCCTTGTTTAGAGCCAATCTCGCTGCTTTGAATTGCTCGATGCGCTCCTCCCTCACTTCCGCCGAGCGTGTCCTTTGCGTTTTTCTTTTAGCCCGGAGGCAGGCTGCTCGATGGGCTGCAATATGCTCGCTCCACCAGTATACCTGTGATCGACAATTCCGCGGTCGTGCCTTCTTCGGCATGGTAGCGTCGCACGCTCGTGACAGAACCGCAGCCAGTTCATCCCCACTCAAACTTCACTATGGGTATAGTAGTCGTCGACCCTCCACTGCAGGACACCGGCCAAACTTGGACTGCAGAATGTTACATCTATTATCGATTCCACTCCGTTTCGCTTAAAGGATCTGCGGGAGCCGGCGTTTCCTAGTACGGGTTCCAGCTTAGCTAAGGCCTCTAGTAGCGTTTGCCCTCTCATGTTAGTAAGGCGGATTCCCCACTCCGTCGCTCACGCATTGAAGTCCCCTGCAATGACTACTGGCTTTCGTCCTGAAAGGTCTGATGTCAGCCGATCGATCATCTGGGAGAATTGTTCTATCGGCCTTCAAATAATCAGTCTGGGATAAATTGTTGTTGTTGCTCTTGTTGTAATTCCATTCACTGGATTTTGATTAAATTTTGCTTCGAGCGTGTCTATCTCAAAACTCCCCAAAAAAAACTGAAAACACGAAAAAAGCCAAATTCAAAAAGCTTCTACGAGAATTCTCGGAAATCCGTTATTTTAGAAAATCTCCGAAATTTTAGAAGATCTTCTGAGTAAATTCTAAGGGCCGAGGGGTTTCTTCTAGAATTCTGGGGAATTTATTGTTTGTTCTGATGATCTGAGGGTGTTCCTTTTGAAATTATGGGGAATTTATTCTATTGAGACAGGATGGGCTTCCAGTGAAGATCCTAAAGAGTTTTCAGTTGAATTTTTGGAAGGATTCCCATTGAAGATGCTGGAGGATTTTTCAGTGATGCTCCTGAAACCTAGTAGAATTCTAAAAGGAATTCCTGGGAGATATTGCTGAAGTAATTACCGCAGGAACTCGTTGATGAATACCTGAAGGTATTGGAAGTATCTGAAGGTGAAGGAAAAATATGAGAATTCCTGCAGCAATTCCAAAAGAAATTCCAAGAGTATTTCCATGAGAAGTTTCTTCAGGAATTCCAGTAGGAATTTTTGGAGAAAGTCCAAGAATAACTCCTATAGCAGTTCCAGGAGGAACTCTCAGAGAAATTTAAAAAAGAACAGCTGGAGGATTTTCAGGAAAAAGTTCAGGATGAATTTCCTAAAATTCTACTTGGTGCTCCTCCAGAAATTACTTCTGGAGATCTCATCCAGGAATTCATTTCGAATTCCGTCAGGAATTCATTTCAAATTCCCCCAGCAATTTATTCTGAATCTGCCCAAGAATTCGTTCTGAATTAAAAAAAAATCTTTCTGAATTCCACCAGGTATTAATTCTGAATTCCAACAGGCGTGAGTTACTCCTGCAGTAGCTCCAAGATAAGTTTCTGGAGAGACCAGAGATAAACTTTTGAAGAAACTCCATGAGGAGCTTCACGAGGAATTACTAGATCAAATCCGAGATGAATTGTTGGAGGAACTCCAAAATCAAACTTTAAGACCTTTAGAAGCAATTCCTGAGAGAGCTCCTGAAAATTAAAGGAGAAATATTTAGAAGAAATTCCAGAAGGAAATCCTGGGGAACTTCAGAAGTAATTTCTGGAGGAACATTAGTAAAGACTCCCGTAAGAACTTCAAAAAGATGTCCTGGATAAATGCCAGGTAGAGTTACTGGAGGAAATTTCCTAGGAAAAACGAAGACGAATTTCCGAAGAGACGCTTGGAAGAATCCCAGAAAAATCCCTGCAGGAACTCTAGGAGGAATTCCCGGAGGAACTCCAGGAGTGATTTCTGGAAGAACTCCAGGAGGAATTTCTGCTCTAAGAAGAATTTTTGAAGAAAGGAAGGATTCTAGTAGGAATTTTAGGTCCTGGATGAACCCCACATAGAATCCCAGGAGGAATTTCTCGGTGAACTCAAGAGGGAATCTTGGAGAAACTCCAGTAGGAATTTTTGGTGGAGCTTCAAGAAGAATTTTTGGAGAAATTCCTGTGCGATTTCTTGAAGGAACTTCAACAAAGCATTTTTAAAGTAACTCCTGGAGAAATTCCTTGGGGAATTCAGAATGAATTTCTAGGGGAATTCAGAATGATTTCCTGGAAAATTCAAAATGAATTATTGGTGAAATTCTGACTGAATTCCTTGCGAAGTTCTGAACGAATTCCTGAGGGAAAACAGAACGAATTCCTGTGGGAAATTCATTATGGATTCCGGGTGGGAGACAAAATTAATTCCTGGAGGAATTCAGAATGAATTCCTGTGGGAACTCAGAATGAATTCCTGGGGGAGTTCAGAATGAGTTCCTGAAGGAATTCAGAATGAATTCCTTGGGGAGTTCAGAATCAATTCCTGAAGAAATTCAGAATTAATTCCAGAGGGAATTCAGAATGAATCTCTGGGAGAATTCAGAAATAATCTCTGGGGGAATTCAGAATAAATTCCTGAGGGAATTCAAAATGTATTCCTGGGGAATTACAAATAAATTCCTAGGAGATTTCAAAATGAATTCCTGGGGGAATTTAAAATGAATTCCTGGGGGAAATCAGAATGAATTTATGGAAGAATGCAGAATGAATTCCTGAGGAATTTGAAATGAATTCCTGGGGAATTCGGAATGAACTTCTGGGAGAATTCAGAATGAACTCCTAGGGGAATTCAGAATTAATTCCTGGAGGAATTTAGAATGAATTCCGGGGGAATTCAGAATGAATTCCGGGGGAATTCGGAATGAATTCCGGGGGAATTCAGAATGAATTCCTGGGGAATTCAGAATGAATTCCTGGGGCAATTCAGCATGAATTCCTGGGAAAATTCAGAATGTATTCCTGAGGGAATTCAGAACAAATTCCTGGGGAAATTCTGAATGAATTCCTGGGGAAATTCAGAATGAATTCTGGGGAATTCAGAATGAATTCCTGGGGAATTCAGAATGAATTCCTGGGAATTCAGAATGAATTCCTGGGGAATTCAGAATGAATTCCTGGGGAATTCAGAATGAATTCCTGGGGAATTCAGAATGAATTCCCTGGGGAATTCAGAATGAATTCTGGGAATTCAGAATGAATTCCTGGGAATTCAGAATGAATTCCTGGGGAATTCAGAATGAATTCTGGGAATTCAGAATGAATTCCTGGGGAATTCAGAATGAATTCCTGGGGAATTCAGAATGAATTCCTGGGGAATTCAGAATGAATTCATGGGGAATTCAGAATGAATTCATGGAAATTCAGAATGAATTCCTGGGGGAATCCAGAATGAATTCCTGGGGGAATTCAGAATGAATTCCTGGGGGAATTCAGAATGAATTCCTGGGGGAATTCAGAATGAATTCCTGGGGGAATTCAGAATGAATTTCTGGGGGAATTCAGAATGAATTCCGAGGGGAATTCAGAATGAATTCCGGAGAAAATCAGAATGAATTCCTGGGGGAATTCAGAATGAATTCCTGGGGGAATTCAGAATGAATTCCGGGATTTCAGAATGAATTTCTGGGGGAATTCAGAATGAATTCCTGGGGGAATTCAGAATGAATTCCTGGGGGAATTCAGAATAAATTCCGGGGGGAATTCAGAATGAATTCCGGGGGGAATTCAGAATGAATTCCGGGGGGAATTCAGAATGAATTCCGGGGGGAATTCAGAATGAATTCCGGTGGGAATTCAGAATGAATTCCTGGGGAATTCAGAATGAACTCCTGGGGGATTTCAGAATGAATTCCGGGGGAATTCAGAATGAATTCCGTGAAATTCAGAATGATTTCGGGGGGAATTTAGAATGAATGCCGGGGGAATTCAGAATGAATTCCGGGGGGAATTCAGAATGAATTCTGGGGGAATTCAGAATGAATTCCTGGGAATTCAGAATGAATTCCTGAAATTCAGAATGAATTCTGGGGAATTCAGAATGAATTCCTGGGGGAATTCAGAATTAATTCCTGGGGTAATTCAGAATGAATTCCTGGGGGAATTCAGAATGAATTCCTGGGGGAATTCAGAATGAATTCCTGGGGGAATTCAGAATGAATTTCTGAGGGAATTCAAAATGAATCCCTGAAGGAAATCAAAATGCATTCCTGGGGGAATTCAGAATGAATTCCTGGGGGAATTCAGAATGAATTCCTGGGGGAATTCAGAATGAATTCATGGGAGAATTCAGAATGAATTCCAGGGGGAATTCTAAATGAATTCCTGAGGAAATTCAGTATGATATCGTGGGAGAATTCAGAATGAATTACTGGAGGAGTTCAGATTCAATTACTGGGGGAATTCAGAATGAATGCCTGGTGTAACTAAGAATGAATTCCTGGTGGAATTTAGAATGAATTCCTGGTGGAATTTAGAAAGAATTCCTGGTGGAATTTAGAATGAATTTCTGTGGGAAAACAGAATGAATTTGGGGGGAAATTCAGATTGGATTCCTGTGGGATTGCAGAATGAATTGCTGGTGAAATGCTAAATCAGCTCCTGGGGTAATTCAGAATGAATTTCTGGGGGAATTCAGAATGAATTCCTGCGAGAATTTAGAATAAATTCCTGGGCGAATTCAGAATGAATTCCTGGGGAAATTCAGGATGAATTTTAGGAATTCTTCTTGGAGCTCCTCTAGGATTCCTTCCTGGAGTTTCTTCAAAAATTCTTCTTGGAGCTCCTCCAGAAATTACACTTGTACATGCTCCTGTTGTTCTATCAAATATTCCTCCTTTGATTTTTCAGGATTTTTTTCACGGTTTCCTTGTGAAGTTCTTTCAAGATTTTTTCTTGGACTTCCTTCAAAAATTCTACCTCGGGTTTTTCAGAAATTCTTATTCTAGGAATTCTTGACTTCTTCGGTTACAACTTTTAGTGACAAATGTGAGAAAAAAAAATCATTCGGCAGCGATATTTTAAATTTGGAAAATTCAGGTTGGATTTCGAGGAGAAATTTCTGATGGAACCAAAGAAGGAATCAGTGGAGAAGTTCTAGGATGATTTTCTGAAGGAACTCTTAAAAATATCTAGGTGGAGTTGTCGTAGGAACTCCAGAAAGAATTTCTGGTGGAATTCGAGAAGGAATTCTTGGAAGAATTTCATGACACCTTTGTGGAAGAACTTAAGAGTGGAATTGTGCAGGAACTGCAGGAGAAATTGGTATGGGCTCCTCAGGGGGAATTTCTAGCTGAGATATTCGTGGAGGAACTGCAGAAGAAATTTATGTGTAAATTCTCTAAGATCTTTATGTATAACTCCTTCAGGAATTCCAGGTTGAACTCCAGAAAGAATTCATTTAAGAACTGCAGGAGTAATTTCTGTGGGATTCTCCTGAATGGAATCCTAGAGGATCTCCACGATGGGTTTCTGGAAGAACTCTAGAAGGTATTCAACAAGGGTTGCTGAATTCCCAAATTCCTAAACTCCTAAACTCACAAATTCCTAAATTCCAAAATTCCTGAATTCCTAAATTCACAAATTCCTGAATCCCTCATTTAATAAATTGCTAATTCCCAAATTTCTAAATTTCTAAAATCATGAATTCCCAAGTTTCTAGATTAATGAATTCGTAAATTCTTAAATCTCTAAGTTCCTTAGTTCCTAAATTCGTCGCCGCCCACAACCAGGATGTTTGGCAAAAAGATTCACGCCTCGATTGTGTGCTTTTCAATAGATGGTATCTATGCCTCCCATTCATATTCTGTTGCTTCATACAAGTTCGTACCCTAGCGAACGGTTTTCAATCTGTTGATTTTCAAATAATAACCCTCATACTAAATAAATCAATATAAATATCTAAAATTCATGAATTAAATTCCTAAATTCCAAAATGTCATTTATCGTCATTACTCTACTAGTTCAAATTGCAGTTTTCAGCCTGGCCAGCGCACTTGCGCCGCGATTCAACTTCGTTTCCCCCAGTGACCATAATCTTATCAACTCTACAAATCATCCACATTCTAATCCCGTTTTCTCGGTATAAGAAAATTATTTATTTTTCTTGCTCATATTTCACAAATTGGATTTTTAGAAACACAGTTAAAATTAACTAATGATGAAACTTTATGTTAATTTTTATTTGGTTTAAAATGCTGGATGGTTTGAATTCGAACGGCTATCATACAAGTAGTCCGGTGGTACGACTTGCAAGCAACATATTGCGACTTTTAACTGCTGCAAAAAAACGTAGAACGGAATTTTCCGGTTGGTTCTCAGCGGCCAATGTACGGATTTGCAATCTGTAGTCTCCTGATATCCTGATATCCTACACCTGAGATATATCGGGGCAAAGTTGCCGTTCCACGCTTTTTGCAGGGGTTGGTACTTGCAGTGTTAAAACAAACTATGTATGGAATGCAAAATTGCAATAATATCAAGCATTATCTGGTTGGGCGTAGTTTCTTAATTACTTCTTCTTTGTTGGCATTACATCCCCACACTGGGACAGAGCCGCCTCGCAGCTTAGTGTTCATTAAGCACTTCCACAGTTATTAACTGCGAGGGGTCTAAGCCAAGTTACCATTTCTGCATTCGTATATCATGAGGCTAACACGATGATACTTTTATGCCCAGGGAAGTCGAGACAATTTCCAATCCGAAAATTGTCTAGACCGGCACCGGGAATCGAACTCAGCCACCCTCAGCATGGTCTTGCTTTGTAGCCGCGCATCTTACCGCACGGCTAAGGAGGGCCCTTTCTTAATAACGTAGCGTACATTATTGAAGTACAGCCCAAGGCTACGAGCCTTCAACTGACATCTTTAAGGTACTCCAGATAAGGGTGCCAACTGGTAGATAATTTGATTAGGAAGTGGTGCTCGATGCGACAGGAATGGAACAAAGTCCCAGTTTTATAATCGATACATGTGAAATGGTTTATTTAAAACCGTTTGCCGCAGGTTAGTCCGTAGAGATAAACATTTGTTTGAATGTTAGCCTCAAGACCGATAACATAACAATCTAAACAAAAAGACCACAAAACCGGAAGAGACCACTGTAAAAGTGACTATGTGCACAAACTATGTGCCTTCAAAAGAACGCCAGCACAGTCCTTCTCTACTGAGCTCTGCACTCTAAGCAGAGCTGTTGCAAGGTCCCACGGTGAAGAAAACAATTTGTGCAGGACCAATCAAGTTTCTACCCGAGCAGGAGAAATTGACTCAATAATACCTAATTCTGTTATTGATACCATACTCTGTTATGAACTCTAAACCAACATTTGAAAAAGGCGTAACAGTCAAAACTTATTCCTCCTGATTCTTCGTCTACATATAAAGCTCTATATGTGGACGAAGAATCAGAAGGAATAAATTTTGGTGGTTTCGCCCTTTTCAAATGTTGGTCTAGAACTAGCCTTGCATAAGAGGTTAAATACCAAAAGAGTAATACCAATAATTAATATGCAAATTACTCATAACTAACTCTGTTATTGAAACCCAGATTAATCCACCTAGCGTTGGTGGTGCCTTTCTCGCAGTTAGTTAAGACACCAACCTTATATGGGGTTTATATGGTCCGATGTACCATTTTCTTCATAACTATTAAACGCAATGACCGATCGTTATAAAATTCAATAGTGATCAACGAGGTTTTGTCCCCTGTCGAACGAAATATGTTGCGAGAAAATCGGTTAAGGATT
>NW_026942264.1:0-51909 GCF_024139115.2 Armigeres subalbatus
AGAAAGTCAGCATAGCTCTTACCATCAGCCTTGACGATAATTACTTCGCCTCTGTCCTTCCTGCCACGACCATTGGAAGGTGTGACCTTCCCTCTATGGTCACTCCCCTTATTGGCCAATGGCGCCTTCACCTCACCCCTTCACTCCTTCTTCACCTTTTTGGGGTTCACAACTTCCCTCCAGGGCAGGCCTTCCTCCCGGCATACTTCGCTAGTCCTCGAAAAAAAAGGAACAGGTTTCCGTCGTTCCTTAGGGTCGGCAACCTGCTCAACCTTCTCCCGACGGATCTTAGTAGCCTTCTTCTTGTGCAATACCGGCTTGGCGCTAGCTCCCTTCAGGCCGGTTGCCATACTGACCTTACTAAGCTTTGGAGTTGCTCCAGTGACAGCCATGCATTTGCGGAGTTCTGCAGTCTGGCTTTCTGCCAGCAGCTTTTTTTTTCAGTAAGGACTCGAATCTTAAAATCGGCTTCCTTCCTGGCCTCCGCCGCTTGGCTCACTACCAACTCCTCGGTAAGTTGGCGGATTTTCCGTTCCTGCAGCAAGGACTTCTACTCCTGCTTTGCTTCTACAACCATGTTGCAGAGGGTTAGCACGGACTTCTTAAGGTCCTTGCTGTGCTACCCGCTGTTATTGTCCAGAAAGAGCATGATTACGTCCGTAACGTCTGTAATCACCTCTATTTTCTGGCCTCCGCTCCGACCCTGGTCAGTGTAGCTCCGTCCATCTTGATCTCGATGAGCGGCTCCTTCCACGCTCTTCTGTATCGCCTGCCCCTGGCAATCGGTGGGGCAACCTGCTAAGGTCACTTCGTCTGGCGAAGGGATCCAGACGCTTCTCCCTCTCCACTCAAAGTTGTTTTTTTGTTTGGTATATAGAAATATTTCAGAAAAATCTCCATAAAGGGTAAGAATGTATAATATGCTCCTAAGGCAATACCTATGATTAATTTTTACTTTTCAACGCATTTTATGCAAACCTTGTGTTATTTGGTAGTCTAAAATCTGAAGGGCTATGTACAAGACACACTCGCCCAACGTAAACTACGTAAAACAGTTTGGTGTATTGAGGCATGTAGTCATCATCATGCATTTAAAATAATTCATTCGATTACTCACTGGTTTTGAAAAAAATTACGTGACTTAAAATATGAAAATTGTTGGATACCGTCGTTGGGGGTGATAAGTTCAACAAGGTCACCGACAGTTTGGAGGTCGGATAACAAAATCGTTCAAAAATGTGGAAAGTCAACTCTATTGTATCTTCTATAGCCCGTTTCAAAAACGTATCCGTTTCGAAGCTATAGTCATAAACAAAAAGCTCTGTTTAATGCACCCACTTGTCATAAGAATATCTGAAGTGCATTCACACTTTCTGAATCGTTTTGATTCTTTTAATTCGATTCGAATAATAAAAATATAATTGATAATTATCAGTTTATCATTTTTCTAAGTTATCTTAGAACCGAATATTTTCGATTTTTAAATTGTGATTATCGCATTATCACATTGCATTGCCCTTGCCAACAATCAATCATTATATCCTTGCACAAACATGCACGTTTATGTAAATCACTTTTTATGCACTATTGACTATACGTTACACATTGCATTTTTTTCGATCACGATTACTGATCCGTCTCTATTGTTCCATTTTATGTGCCAAACTGGTGCGAAAAAAAATCTCAAAATCCATCAAGGATGTACTCAGTTTTGAAATTTTCATTTTACACCCTGTATCCAAACTTTCCCTTCAGACGTTCCCCGTTTGGTGTCATCTTGCGACGGCTGTTGTGCGGCCCTCGTGTTCGCTCTCCGTGAAGTCTTTAACTAGACTGAGAATTAGAGTGCAGACCGTAAGTTGTGTGAGGTGCATACATATCTTATACTTTTAGATTCATTTCCCTCGCGTATGATTGTTGATGAAAATTATGACAGATTGATCGTGTTAATCAATTGTTTACATCTGTCGACAAGTCAGTGCAAGCAGTCATCAGAAGTAGCGTCAGCATCCTATCAGGAAGTACGGAGCTTCCTAAGCAAATAACTTGCAGTGCATAGATCAACGGCCATGTCGAGTGATTCCCCATAATTGATGGATATCTACATTGGCGACCAAAGACAGGACCGACAGAAAAATCAACAACAATTAAGAAATCAGAAAAGGAATCACTCGTCATGGGACATACCAGAAATGTGACGGTGATTAATTTCAAAAAAGTGAACCGTCGTGATGGTGTTTTTTTTATTGAAGTGACGGTGGTCGCATTACGAAAAGCTGGAAGTAACGAGGTAAGACAGTTACGATGAAAACAGGCGTGTAAAGAAAACGGCCGGCACAAAAAAGTGTGAAAAACCACTGGAGAAAAACGGCGTGTATTGAAAACCGCCGGGGAAAATGTCGAGTAAAGGAAACTCACGGTACAAAAACAATGGCGAGTGAAGAAAACCGCCAGTGAGAAAATGGCGTGTAATGTAAACCGTCAGGAGAAAACGGTGTGTATTGAAAACCACCAGAAAAAGAGGAAAAGATGGCGAGTAAAGTAAACCGCCTGCGGGTGTGTTGAAAACCGTCGACAAATCAACAATAGTGCTGTCCAATGAGCAGCTCGAAGTAGCTCGAAGTTGTTCCCGTCCTGCTCGTTCTTTTTTGTCAACAAACGGGCATGAGCGTGACAGGAACAACTTCGAGCTACTTCGAGCTGCTCATTGGACAGCATTAATGAGTAAAGAAAACTCTCGGTAACGAAAACAGTTGAAGAAAATGGCGAGTAAAGTAAACCGTCAGTTAAGAACGTCATTAAGAACAAAAAAAATAGAGTAAAAAGAAAACCATATGAGTAAAATGGTGTATATTGGAAACCGCTGGTAGGAAAAAAAACTCCCGGTGCATAACAAAAAGGCGAGTAAGGAAAACCGCCGGAAGACAAAAATGCTAAATAAAGAAAACGTCCTGCTGGAAAACAAATGGCATATGAAGAAAACTACTGGAGTAAAACGGCGTGTATTGAATACCACCGAAGAGAAAAAATATGGCAATTATTAAAACACCGCTGCAAGAGTGGAATGTGAACAAATGGCATATGCTGAAATCCACCGAAGAGGAAAAATATAGCGAGTCAAAAAAATGCCGTTACAAAATGGCTTTATAACAAAAATGTGATAAGTAGTTGAAAGGGCCCGGGTGTTTTCAAACAAACATCAAAGAAGGTTGAGCAGGAGGATAATATTGAGGTGAGTGGCGTTTTGTCGCACGCACACTAATATTCGCTTCGTCATGTGTAAATACACTTATTTTCCTGCGTATATCCTCAAAATCGATCTCTCACCACAATTATCGTGAAGGAGTCAAAAATATGTATATGGAATTTTACTCATTGGAGAACAAAGCTTCGAGGAGTTGCCTCATCAGCGTGTGTTTGTTTTACTTTAACGGCTAACTGTAAAATTGTTAAAGCGGCAAATTGAAACCAATTTGAAAAAGAAAATGAGTGATAGTAATAAAACAGATTCAAAATAAATAACATTTGACTAAGAAAAATGAGAATCATGAAATGTGTTTTATAAAACGTTAGCTCGCGATGTTGAGTCATGAAATTGAAAACTGAAATACGGTGCGGCGAGTGCGAGTATGTTTAATAAAATGGTCTTCTTCTGCGAAGTTGATCATGAATTTGAAACAACTACCTTTAAATCCAACCGTTTGGTGGCACTAGTATCAGTTCGACTGGTTGGGTTATATTGAGCTGAATTGACAGTGATGGTAAAATAAAAGTGATGATGTCACTATGAAAGTGATGGCATCGGGTTTGAAAGATCTGGTCAGCGGTTGTAAACAAGTACAGTCTCGGCAGTGTCTTATGAAATGACCTTTTGTTGAGTCTCAATGACTCTGCTACGTCAGACATCAGACAATGTGAAGGAAGGGGAGAGAAATGGTGACGCAGTCGCTCGTCCACTGCAAGTCAGAATTTATCTACACGAGTTAATGCCAGGTTGAGTAACGGGTTACCACTGTGATGAGAAAGAAAGGATGGCCTTTTTCAATGCAGAAACGAACTTTCATTTATTTTAAATTCTAGCAGATACTGAAGTCATGTTGAAGAAGTCATGTTGAAGTTATAGGGTAAAGATGGAAACGGTATGAAGAAGATTGCTAAAAAATAAGAAAAATAGAGGAAGATACGAAGTAGAAGAACTTACCGGGGCTGGGATTGAACCTACGACAGGAAGGCAACAGAAGAACAAACTGCAAGTTTCAAAGAGAACTCATTATGAATCAAAAATATTATCTATCGAAAAATATTAACTATCGACAAACGGGAAGGTCCATATATTCAAAGCGAAAGAAAACGAAAAGAAAGCATGCGTTGCTGCTGATTGTTGTTGTAAATTGAAATTGTGAAAGTAAATTGTAATCAGAGCATAAAATACTCACTTTCCTGAGGCACATTCGCTCCGAGTTTTGACAATCGTATTTTGATTAATCAAAATATAGAATAATACTCAGTTTACTTCTTCATAAATTCATTCAATTGATTACCACTGAACATGGTAACTGCGCGCGAAAAAAAAGCATTTAGCATTGGTTATACTGACATTCTGCGCTAAAAATGCCCCTCAATTGAACGTCGGGATTAGATCTATGCGTGTATTTATTTAAATCATCAAACATGTGTTCAGTTTTACGATTATTTAATAATTTGTGATTTTTAAATAAATACTCACTGACCCATATTCATTCCGAAAATTGACGGTGCAGTGCCGAATATAAATATCTCGCGCTTAGTTTCATAGGGGCGTAACTGTATTGATCGATTTCTCTTAATCGATTTTATATTTTGTTAATAACTCAATCGTTTCAAAAGCCACAACCGTGATTATTGATTCTGGTGCAAGATACAATCATCCTTTAACACACCAAACCATTAAATCATCGACAAATTAACGCAATTCGGTACAATAATAAAAAGAACACATCGACGAAGAGAAATCGATCAATGCAGTTACGCGCCTATGATTCTTAGTGCGAGATATGTTTAGAAGTGCAGTAACCAAGAAGGCCGAGGGTTTCATATAATAATAATCGAATATTTAAAGCTCTGATGTAATTGCTAATTGTAGAGCCAGCCTTCCGCCAGCAGGTTCGCAAGTGTTTCAAAACCAAGCATTCCACAGCAAACATGCCGATCTGTTTTGTACCTACGACCTCATTTAATTCAGGATATTAAAGCTTCGGAGGCTAGTGCTAGTTTTAGTCATTTAATAGCTATACAAACAAAAAGTTTTCGCCAGGAAAAGTTAATTGTCAATAATAAACATTTACTACATACGAGTCAATTGCCCAAAATGAGCAGCTGAATTGCGGTATACTGAGCATGAGCATGAGCATTATGACCGCACAATTCGTACTTGCTACTCCGTGATTGACTGAACTTGCGAAATTGTACAGAGAACACAATGAATGGGGCTTGGGATTAGCTACCCATTCTCAATGTACACGTTTCGGGAGCTCAAATATTTCAAGTCAATAACGGCGCCGGCCACGTCCTTACGGTCATATAGGAATGGAAGGATTGTTAGTCCGACTCTCGTTGCTACTAGAGACCGAGTATACCTCTGCATCTCCACGATTGTCTTGGGATAGGATATCGTCTTAGTTACAAAGGATAATTTATCTGGATTCACTTTGGTAAGCAATGCGATCTATGGGATGGGAAATGACACTAATACGGGTTAAAAGTTAAAAAACATGCACGCCCGGTGGCATATGAAAGCTAAGGAGATTCGCGTTTTGGACGACCGCACGGAAGCGCAGCACTCTGTACTCACTTGTTCGATGGCTACAGCAAACTATTGAAGAACTCGCTTTTTTCGACCGCGCGCGACATGCGCATGAGCCACCGAACACAAGATAGATACTTTATTTCTTTCCCGACGACTAAAACACGCACTGCACTTACTTGTTCGATAGCTACTCTTATTACCGGCCGATCGCGCGATCATTCTGCAGTCCGAAACAAGAGAAATCACGCACTGAACTGATTTTTATTACCGGCCGCGCAATGTAGAACAAATATTTCGGCCGATCGCGCGATCGTTCTGCAGTCCGAAACAAGAGAAATCTCGCACTGAACTGATTTTTATTACCGGCCGCGCAATGCAGAACAAATATTTCGGCCGATCGCGTCATCGTTATGCAGTCCGAAACAAGAGAAATCTCGCACTGAACTCGAGCAGCTGAATTGCGGTATACTACCCAGAAACTGGGAATCAATAACAGAAGTACCAAAAACTATGTTGGGTAGGGTGGCATTGTACCGCGTATGACAGTCGTTTCTTTCTACGGATTTGAACGCATATATACGTTAAATCATGTCGGAAATCAAATCATTGTATACGGCTTCGTATAACCAAGTATAACTGCTCACGAATTTTAACAAAAATCGATCTATCGGAAATAAGTGTGAGTTAAAAAAAAGTATTTGGTGAAATACTATATATCTCCATGGTCTTTAAATTAATAATATCTATAATATACCTCGAAGATTAGAAACATTATCATCTACGAGTTAACATAAGTTTAAGATAAAGGTCATCGCAAAACTGAACCAAGACAAAACGTCTAAAAGTCCTTAACTTCTTTGTGCATCTTCATGGAGATATGCCTTCACAGCACAAATACACAGTCATGCCGGTTAAAGTTCAAGTGCTCAATGAACACTTCGTTGTTTTTCTAATTGGTAACTGAATTGAACACACTGATTTTAATAAGGTTGAAGTGGTTGAATGGTCGATGGAAACAAACATAGTTTATTTCAAGCTCTCATTGAATAAAACTTATGTAGACAATCGTTAGCATTCTGGTGTAATATGTTTTGTAGCTAATATTTATAATTTTGTCGAAACCATGCAGTCGATTGTTCAACATAGCGACGCTACAGCATACGCCTAAGTTTAGCTGAATACTAAATTCGACTTCCTTCCTAATGACCATTTCCAAATGTCATGTCATTCCAAATTAATTTGGACACTTCCGCGAGCTTGCCTCAAGGTCGTCACCACTAAAAGGTCCTACAAAAAATTAAGACAGCCATCCGGAGCCATTGCTATTATCGTCGCATTGCTTAGCCCAATAATTTAGCCTAATTATGTCTAATTTAGTTCAGCTTGTCTGAACCAATTCAATTCTATAAAAAGACGAAAGTTACCCACCATGGAAGGGTAGACTGACCTCATGCTATCAACTTCAATTTTGGGTCCAACTCATTATGTTCTTAAACTAAATATGCGCTTTGTCATCCTTCGTCGCGTCTTCGAATCGTCAAACCGAAATCTATTATTCCATTTGCTGATCATCAAGCTCTCATCTCGCATACATAGCAGTGCTTCCATCAGCGTTTGGTGTCAAAATCTAGCATCTTAGCAGCAACCGAACAGAGAAAGACTTGCACGGTGGCAGGTGACGAACCCCAGTGTGGTTGCAACGCGTTGTGTATTCAAACGAGATTTCCACCAGAAATGAAAGCGATGACCATTAACAACATTAATACGATCGGTTAGTATCCAATCGACCACCCCGCTTTGTCGGTGGCCACCAGCCGGAAATGGAAACTGCACTACGCACTCTCTGGTCTGGTCATCGTCGACGGTGATGAACCAG
The DNA here is from genome assembly GCF_024139115.2 of Armigeres subalbatus. NCBI lineage: Eukaryota > Metazoa > Arthropoda > Insecta > Diptera > Culicidae > Armigeres > Armigeres subalbatus. Next base: position 7,662 of record NW_026942264.1, read on the forward strand.
AATATGACCATTTGACTCATTAACGATTTACATCATTATGAAAAATTCAGACACGTCCGTTGGAGCAGCAAACATTTACAAACGGAAAATTTTTATGATCGCGCTAAGGTGGCCACTCCTGTTGTCGCTTATCGCCCAGTTTATTTTCAAACGTCATAAATCAGACATTTCATGAGCAGTTGCTCGATTTTATTTCTGGGTCTAATTTGACTCCGCTACCCTACAACTTGTTTTTATCGTGTGAAGGGAAAATCAACTTCCTCCGAATGGTGCGCCACCACGATGGATCGGTTTATCTTTTTTTCGACGAAATTAATTGCCAGTTATAAAACTTTTTGCCATAGATTTTCCTACGTTTGCTTTTCCGTCCAGCCGAGAGTTGTGTGAACTGCCCCTCACACACGCAGTATGTGACTTCAAAGCGTATTGAGCCGCTTACGCTCTGGTTCTCTGGGGGAGATCTCACCTCGCTATTAACTAGTTTGTTTTCACTGAAAGTTTAATTGAAAAGGGAAAATCTTATGGATACTGAGCTTTATATCTGAAATTAAATATATTTAATTTGAAATATTCTACAATACTTGAATTATTGTAATCTAAGCTGGGGTTCATTTTATATATGCTTTTGAAGATTTGGCGCACCTGATATTTACATTCATCTGTTTGTCTAACTTGTAAATTTACATTTATATCACATTTAGTTTCTGTAAACACTCCCACCGTCGCCATTAAGCGAATGAAAAACTTTAATCATCGTCGACTGGAGGGATAGTAATTGTTTCGTTTGCACCTTGCACAAAGTGTTCCTTTCGTAGCTCATTTCAACTTCCCTTTCCAAGAAATAAAAAAAAAACTTCAAATTGCTTTCCGCCATAATCATTAGCCCGCCTCAATCGTGTCCCTACGATGACGGAGTCTCGTTCGGACAGAAGATCCAATTTTTGATACCGCACTCACCCGACCGAGCTCAGTGCACCGAAATTGTACGCCTCCTCTTCCCACTAGCTTATCCGTAAAATCCCAGAGATCTTCGGGAATCGAAGCGACCGGGCGGCATAAAAACAAATTAACACCGCCGACGAGACGGCGGAACAATGTGGTCGTATTCTGTAGGGGAGAGTATACAAAAATGAACAATTGTCTGTGATTTAGGCCACCTTTTTCAACAATATGTGCTTCAAGCATAAGCAACATGGCCGGTGAAGTAGGTACTTAAATAACCGTTCACATAGTACCTTGTATTCTTGTACTAGATAGATAGTACTATTATCAAACTACTTCACTCTTAGAGCTTTTTTGAGCGGGAACAGCCATTCAGATCTAATTTAATCGCACCATTGTGGAAAGTACATCATTCTTGGACAAAACAACAAAGACGGAACTACGTGAGAGTAGAGTCCATGTGAGTCTAAGAAAGTTAAAAATTGGAATGTAAAAAGTGTTATTGGCATTATGTGGTTATTAAATTTTGATGACTCACCAGTCCATTCTACACGACTCTCTCCTACCAATCGTAACATGCAACATGTAAAAAATGGTGCATTCAAAACCAACCTGGACACTTGTCGTAGATGGACGTCGTCACCGGGACCGGACGTCATGATCCGTGATGAGAACCCAAATAATACGCGCCGCCGCTGCCGCGGCCAAGTCACGAACCACACGAGCGAGCGCGCAGGAAGAAGCACAAAGAAATTCGAACTCCTCCCTCTTGGGCTCTTGATGCGGGTTTGCATTGTATTTTTTTTTCTGCGCCAGCTGCATCGAGAGGGGTCATAGCGATTGCGTTGGCGCTGATGATGATGATGAGGATGACGATGGAAAAGAGACGTGGCTAGGCGTTGGTTGTGCGCGGGAAGACCCTTAAGCAGAGTCGAAGCGTGGACTGTAAGCGCCATTTGCGAAACCATGATTTGGCGCCCCTCTTTTACAAATGAAAATAAAAATGCAAAAATTTTACATTCAGACACAATTTGAAATTAATCAAAAGTGAGATTAGAAGGTTTAGTGGATTAAAGATACTTTAAATATCATTCAATTCAGGTTCAGGTTCAGGTGGATTGCAGAAGACGAGACCGCGGTAACACTGGGTAGATTCCTTTGCGTGGTGTTTTCTGGTGTTGGATCTAGTCACATTACCAGCTTCAAGCAAATTCTGACCCAACGAATACCTCACCCAATATTCAACTCCGTGGTACTTATGAGGGTGTTGCTGAGTCGGAGGCCTCTTATTAACCCTTTTAGGACGACTTTTTTTTACGAAAATATTACATACAAAATTAAAGTTTTTTCACTGGATCCTGCCAAAACTAGTATAAATATAACTGAAAAAGCGTTGAATTATTTTTTTCGGATGTCCTAGGCCGTCCAAATTGTTCTGGAGTACATATCCTCGAATGTATTAGCAAATATGTCTAGAAATAAAATGTCCTAAGCTGAAATATATGTCCAAAAATATCTATATGGTCATAAGACATAAATTGATCGAGTTTTCAATAAATGTACAATATTTCTGGGTCTCTAAAACGTCTTAGAGCTCAGAACATACGATCTATCCGGTTAACCAAATCTTGAACGATGTATTTGTGCATCGTTGAACACCCCAGCTCATTACATTTATAAGATACTACAAACCTTTTCGGTTCTTCAAACCGTTCTGGAGTTCAGAATATGTGATCTACCTGATTAACCATGCACTGAACGATGTATCCATGCATCGGTAAACACCCCAGCAGGTCCTTTGAGCTGATAGGGTTTCTCTTATTATTGTTAAAAGCTAGTTCAGGCCTGTTTGGTCCTCCAAAACGTCCTGGAGCTCAGAACATGCGACCTACCCGATCAACCAAGTCCTGAATGATATATCCATGCACCACCAAACAAATTAACACACTAATTTCTTTCACGAGTGTACCCTCCGCCTCCATGAGTCGATGTTCTAAGACTCGAAGTCGACTCATGGAAACAAATGATGCCATACTAAAATATGATCTCGTTTACTCTGATGCTCCTTTCGAACAATTTACCAAGGACTTCTGTTCAACATCTTGATATCGGCTGTATTATATTTCGAGGGTCGATCGTATTGCAGGCTCTTTTTGGTTCTTCAAAACATCCTAGATGTCAGATCATTTGGCCTATTCCAAGATCAAACTTATGAATGATGTTTGATATGATATCACAGAAGGTCGGTTGAGCATCTACGACTTCAATCATCCTTGTCCTAGCAATTGCAGGCCTTTTTGGTTGGCTAAAATGTCCTGATGGTCGTATCCTTTGATATAATCATCCAAGTCCGCAAACGCAGTGCTTCTATGCCCCAACAAAAAAAAAGTCCGCAGCCACATTCGAATAGAAATTGCTCGACGCAAAAACTTCCTTAGCTATTGTGCATCTGGTAGATATCTCAATCTTTATCCGATCGTTCACGCAGAGGAGAATCCTGCCCAGAAAATCCAGATATTTGTAAAACACATTCGCCAGAGGAAACCAGAGTTAGTTGGGCAAATCACGAATCAGATGGCGGTAGCGAGCAAATGTCAAACTCGAGCAAATCCGATACGCGCATCATTAATGACCGATTGGGCAACTAATGATTATTTAAATTGATCAGTAAATCAGTGAACTTTGGAAATTTGACGAGTGATATGTCTGTTTGTCTGTTTTCAATATGATCTTGTTTTGAAAATAAAACTTAGATATTCTCATTGATGTATCCAAGTCTATCGCCAATCACACACTTGGTTAATGTATAAACAATCAAATCAAATCGGCGAAATCGGATCTAAGAAACTACTTCTCTTAACAAATTTTAAGAGCAAATTTTTTGGCAAACAAGCATACCGTGGGGCATCGAAATCCGTACACTTAAGCACCTTAGCATATGAAAAAGTCATTAGAAAATAGGAATCGAATATAAATAAAACGTTTGTCATTGGCTTCTACTTTTTAAGTCTTTCACATTTACTCATTTAAAACTACTAAAAACACGATAAAATAATGAATTAAATCAACTACTCCTGACCCGAAATCCGTCCACCGTGGACGGATTTCGAATCGAAGGATCAAAATCCGTACAGCTATTACTTCACTAAATATTTAAATTGAAACAGTCTGATTGACTAAACTACCACTGCAAATAGTTCGATACGCACCTTGAGAAGCGATCCCTTCGATTTGTATTCCGCTTATCTTATGTAATGATTTGCAATTAACAATCAAAACAGTTACTTTTGGTGCAATTATGCTCTGCCCGAAAACAAAATGGCGGCACAAACTCCGCGTTTGGTAGGTGGAGATTTGTTTTTGATTTTTGTTGTTTTACTGCCAAAGCCTTCTTTCCAATTCTATGCCCTAGAAGCTTGCTGTCAAGTATCTGAACAGGATGGGATCAATTATTCCTACATTAATTACCTTTAACTTCATTTAATTTATTGATATCTCATGAGGTAGACGGATTTCGGTGCTGTTCGGATTTCGGTCCTGCACGGTATCTGTTTGCGTTCCCCTTCCCGCAGAAATAACTCGGTCTGACATAGTAATAAAGAGTGTTTACACAAAAAAACTAAAACATAATTGTCTCAAAGCTCCAAAGTGCTTCGAAGACGAAACATACACGGAAAAAACGTTGAGTTTTTTAAATTTACTTTTGAGTTATTTTTGCTTTTTTCTTTCATCCACTCTTTCTTCTGTTGCCAAAAACAAAAGAGCGAAATAATCCAAAGACGCCAGTTCAATACGGGAAGCCAATTTTGAGTTTATTGCATGAGGTCGAAATTAAGTGAAATAAACCTACAGTTGGGTAAATAATTTTTCGGTGGGTACTTTTTAACCGTGGGAGTAATGGCAAAACTACTTCGACCCCACTTACTCAATTTTGGGTTCACGTACGGATGTTCGAGGTTGGGTGAATTGAACTCACTATTGGGTAGTTTATTTCTTCCGTGTACGGATAACACCAAGAGCAACGCCATCCATGTCACATCCTAACAAACAATTTAGGCTGAATTGGCTAGTTTTTTTTTGCTGAAGAAGGCTTTTTTTGGTTCAATAAGCGCTCTACTCCTTTCCAATGTTTGATAGGATCTTATCTGACTTACCAATATGCGAATGAACGTATACAATTCTAATGGTGGAAATTATGCAAAATGAGCAAATGTATAAACACAGACAAACAGAAGTAACACTAGCGAAATTACCGACGACCATGAATTCAACAATCAATTTGAATTTGATCGATTGTGCGTTTCACAACTAGAGGCGCTTGCGTCGTAATCCTTCGAGTTTGACATTTCGCTCCAGCGCCTTCTGGTGACAATGTCATACGAAACATTGTTTCGTGTAACATGCTCGCAAGATGGTGGTAGAGAAGTTGAGCGATGGATTTTTCAGAAAAATGTTCAAGCTGTTACGTCTGTTTGTCTGTGGTATAAACATTGCCATCTGTAAGTTGCATTCTGTTAAATTAGGCAGATGAGGTGGATTTTTTTAAAGTTTAAAGCATGATATTAAGCACAAAATCGTTTCAATTTTGTAGTTTGCTTATCATGTTGCATTATTCAGTGGTGGGAATGTTTTGCATCATTTTCTCCTGTAACAAACGTCAACAATCAAAATTTGCACAAACACTTTCGCCTAAGAAATCAGTATTGAGGTAATTTGACGCTGGGGGATAAATGTGTCCCCTAAATAAGAGCGAGCAAAAGATATTTTAGTTACTAGATAAAGATTGTCGCTTCGGTTCCCTTTGTTCTGCTGTCCGGAACATGTTGGGTACCAAGCTGTCAAATCGTACGGATTTTCCTTCTTTGACATTTAGCTCCCCTATCCTCGCCAGCAAAAGATGTTCCGGACAGCGACGACAGCGACAATCTTTATCTGGTAACTAAAATATCTTTCAAGCGAGCAAACAAAACTGTCAAAACCATTGCCAAAAAAATCGGTGTTGGGTCCGTGGGCAGCACCCTAAAAGCAGAATCCCATCCACAAAGATATTGTCGGCGTAGTACCAAGTTAGAATTCGGAAGTCGGGACTTCCGAACCGAACTTTCTTCCGAAGTTTTATTTATCAAACGAATTGATGCGTTGTTTAGCGCATCTTTAGGCGAATCCAGCGCACTACTTCCGAAGTTGGGAAAGTTGCCTGTATCTGGAGAAAAATCCAACTTCGGTATAAAAAGCGGTATAAATTTATTCCGGATAGACAATACATTAATGGTCGGTCACTCTTCTTACCGATGACTTCATGCGATATATTTTTATGCACTCCTGGCAGGATCGCCAAATGTGCAATTCGACATCGCGCTTATGTTTGCACTGCTGCACTCGCGAGGAAGGTGGGATCGACTGACTGAGAAAGTGTATATTGTCGGCGTAGCACCAACTTAGAATTTGGAAGTCGAACCGAATTTTCTTCCGAAGTTTTATCTGTCAAACTAATTGATGCGTTGTTTAGCGCATTTTTAGGCGAATCCAGCGCACTACTTCCGAAGTTGGGAAAGTTGCCTGTATCTGAAGAAAAATCCAACTTCGGTATAAATAGCGGTCAAACTTTGATACTCGGATAGACAATACTCCCGATGATTTGACATTTGACACACGCATGCTAGGCCTGTTCATGATAATAGACTTGTCCAATGCCACACATGCACAAGGAACGACTTCGACCTAATTTCTGCCGTTTTTTTTTTATTATTATCGTGCGCGTTAACTACTAAAAACATTCTAATGATGCGGAACAGATCAATATGCGGCCCAATCCTTCTTTTTCCATTGTAAATAATATGGGTATTGCCGATTTCACCAATTTGAAGAGTTATGTGTAGATTCACACCCACTCTCATTTCGGGTTGATCGATTTTTGTTACTGAAATTTACCCAATTATAACCCATTACTCGTTAGTCATATGTAAGCGTGTACACTAAATCGATTCCCGCCATGATTTGACGTCTATTTGTTTTCAGATTGAGCACTCACACACAAATATTATACACGGAACATCAAACTTTTTTGAGTGTATTGAGTGTGAGAAAAAGATGACTGTGAGAAAAAAAATCTCGCAGAACTCTTATAAAGTGCAAAAAGCGCAATACTTGTTATGCAATAAAAAAGCAGATACACTACCAAGGAAACCAGAAATGAAAGAACATTTGCTTCGAAGCCATCTTAAAATATTAGACAAGTTGAAAAAACATCGTAGATTTAGAAAAAGGCAATATGTGTATTTTTTGACGATTTGTGTAAATGATTGTGGGAAAAAAAATAAAACCCTATCAATGATTTATATCTTCGATTGTGTATTGTTACACAGTAGAAATAAGAAATTGTTCCTGCGAAGAATTTGTTTGTTTTTGGGTTGAAATACAAATATAAATAATTATGCTTTTCTGAAAAATATCGTTCACCGCAAAAAAAAATCTGAACCCCTTTTTTTCAACATTTCTCACGTAAGGCATCTGAGGTGTGGCGTCTCACCCGGATTTGACTTTTTTGCCTTTCTCGTACAACTAAGTTGTACCGAAAGGCTATCATTTCACTCCGAAAACGAACTTTTTATAGAAGCCTCTGAGACCCATAGTATTATATACCAATCGACTCAGCTCGACGAGCTGAGCACATGTCTGTCTGTCCGTGTGTATGTATGTGTGTTTTTTTTTCTTCCTAAACAATGGAGGGGGAATCTGCTCAACAGACATCCTGGGTTGACCAGGAAGTGCGGGGTTAGGGATCACCGAAGGAGGCAGGACTACATTCCCGACCCGCTAAACCGTTTCCATTGCCGCCAAGCCCATAGTCCCTTCGGTACAACCAGAAAGTAATGCTTCAAAGGGGGGCCAGTGCACAACGCACCCTCGAGGTTAGCTGCGTGTCCTTGCAGCACCGAACATCGTAACTCGCTTTTCTAGAAGAACACCATGGTATCGTGCCAGCACGTTGCCGGCTTTCCAGGTGGCTTTACCACGCCCTATGTCCTCGGAAGGTGGGAAGGGTCGACTTCGCGCCTGCTTCCCTCTGCACGACTGGTATCAAGAATGATGATGCCGCGTGCACCCCAAATTGACCTTTCTACGATAGGGCCTATTCGCCAGCACACAGAGGGACTTGCCGACGCGAGGCCTACGCCTGCCCCAGCCTTGACGAGGACCCCTTTCCGTCCTCGGGCTCGGAACCCGCCCGGTTGACCGACGCCGCGAAAGCGACGATACCATGTTGTTCTTCGTGCGGCCACCAGTTCGATAAAAGGACCGAGTTCGACCACAGAGCATGACCCATTTAGCCGACTCCGATCCTTTGGACCACCTCTTATCTGCGCCTGAACTAGCCATCCTTGAGTCCACGCGCCACCTTCTGTGTAGCTCCGAGAAGATTTGGACGATAGCTGTTAAAACGGCGTTCCAGCCAACTTCATCTTTACTCATCCTCCGAACTAGGTTGGGGTAGTGTCCAGACCACATTTGGCGAGCAGATATTGCTTCTGTCAGGGCCTTTGCAGTCCCATTGCTTGTGCCTCGGTTCCAGGCACTTAAAGCAAACTTCGGGTTGCTCGTATATGCCCACAGGGCATACCGACCACCCCACCTTGACGCTCCCAAACTTGACTACCTTGGAGGCGTCCGCTGCAGATAGCCGAACCAATGCTACCTGCGTCCCTGCCGGACCTTTCCGTAGCCGAACGGATGCGGTGGTCGTCTCCACTTCACACTGTCGCCGCAGTGCCGTGACGAGCTCTTCGACTTCAGTGATCTCGTCCAGGTCTTTAACCCTTAGATTCACCTCCGTCGTGAGTGCCCTCACCTTGACCGTCTCGCCCAGGACCTCCTCCGCCAACTTCTTGTAGGCGGCGCCCTTTTGCGAGACGCCCCGCTTCAGCTCGAGTATCATCTCGCCCATCCGGGTACGTCTTATTCGACGTACGTCGGCGCCGAGTTCACCGAGCTTGACGTCACTCCTCATCGCCTTCAAAACATCCGAGTACTTAGCCTCGTCCGCCGTGATGACTAGGGCATCGCCGCTGGAGCGATTGGCGCCTACCCTAGACTTCTTGCTACCCTCATTCGCCTGGGCCTTCTTTTCGGCCCTTGACGTCTTCGGTTTCCTCTTGTTCTTGACCAGGGTCCAGGAGGCGTCATCCCCCTCTATTTCCCTGGTCTGGTGCGGCTGAGAACTTTCAGCCTGCCGTAACCCCTTATCACCGTCTTTCCTGAGTGGACGGACCTTTCCAGGTCCTTCCTCCACCGGTTTCGGAGGTACCTGACCGGGGTTCAGCTTCCCAGCCCCACTACCCTTGTTCGGGGTAGTAACCCTCCGCGTTTTGGAGCGGCCCCCAGGGTGCTCATCCCCTGGAGACTGTCTCCCCCGTTTTTGTGTCTGCTCCGCTGGAGCATTCACCCCTGACGTACCCGCAAATACTTGTGCCTCAGTCTGGGTAGACTTTGGCACCACCGTCTTCGCTGGCGCGCCTTCGGTCGATTCGACCTTGTCCGAGTCCGCGAATCCTTGGGCCTCAGTCTGGGTAGACCTCGACTCCACCGATTTCACGGGTTTACACTTGGCCGTCCCGACCGCCCTCTCCAGCTTGGCGTCCAGCATCGACTTTCGAAGTTTCTGCAAGCTCCTCTTGAGGTCCTTGCTGATATTATGCTTCGATGACGCAAAGTCGATTATGGCGTCCAGCTGTTCCGTCGCCACCTCGAAGGCCGAAAGCCCATCGCGTTTGCGGTTCATCGCCTCCACAAGCCATGGGCCGTCAATAACCCCTACCGGCGTTTTTATAGCCGAGAGGAAGGTTGAGTGACCCACGCTGGCGCTGCGCACTGAGCTGCCGTCTATTGCCTCTGGCCTCCTAGGCGGAGACCTGAACAACCCACCTCTTGCGAAGGGGTTGTCGCCTACACTACTACCACTAATTGAAGAATTGACTTGGTTTTCCATTTTGGTCCCACGAGTTGCTCGGGAAAAGAGGTCCACCACGCCAGAGCCCAGCATGACGCGGTAAGGGACAATTACTGTGGAGGGTGCCCAGGTACCCCACAGGCTCCGTTAAAGGCCTAGCTTATTATTTCACCCCCCTGGCCATGCATCCCCTCGGCACGGGTCGCTTGACGCCTTGGGATTAGGGGTTAGGGACGATGGTCCAGGTCTAACTCGCAGTGGCCATGGGGAGGGGTCGTCAAGCCCTTGGACAAAGTCCCTGCTGCCCCAGTGTATGTATGTGTGTGTGTGTATGTGTGTGTGTATGTGTGTGTATGTATGTGTGTGTGTATGTGTGTGCACAAAAGCTATAAAAAACATTAGACAACTTTTCGTATAGTAATCCTTAACCGATTTTCTCGCAACAAGTTTCATTCGACAAGAGACAAAGCCTTGTTGATCACTATTGAATTTTATAACGATCGGTCATTGCGTTCAAAAGTTATGAAGAAAATGGTACGAATATGGAAATTGCGAGAAAGGCACCACCAACGCTAGGTGGATTAATCTGGGTTTTTTGTTAAGTAAATAGTATAGTCAGATTTTCTTCGTTTTTCAAATGACTTCTATGACACTTCTATGACACTATGTAGTTGGATCCCTAAACTATCAAAAACAATACTTAGAGTTTCAATTTAACGGTTTTTGAATAAATATCAATTTTTTAAAAGTTGTAGCATCTCACCCGGATCTACTACATCTGCCATTACGCATTTTTGTTAGAGGTACCCTCATGAAACCAGAGAAAGTACCCCCAGTGGTACAATCAGCCCAGGTTGAGAACCACTGATTCAAAACAATCAAATTTGAATTGGATGGCGTAGTTAATTTTGAAGATTTTTGCTGAAGAAAGCCAGGCTCTATCTTTTAAAACCAATTTTTGACGTTCTGTTTTTCGTCTTGGGTCATATATGACCCAGCCGTATTGAATCGGTTAAAGTAGGCTTGCAGGGCCTGACACCAATCCCCTCAATTTCCGAAGGACCATTCCGCCTAAATTTTCGGTTTAACATGCTAAGGATCGCGAGATGGAGTCTTTTGTATTCCTTCAGGTACGAGAAGTACCAATGGAATGCATTACTCAGCATTTGCCGTGCCATGAATTAAAAAAAAAAATTCACGGGTAATTAAAAATATTTTAATTGAATCCTCATCCCTCACTAAATACGACTATGTTGATAAGAAATGCAGCGTTGCATCGCACACTGCTGCACTTCGATGATAGCAAGATCTTGAACTCTTCATTCCGATGTGATGTTTCCTATGCCAAAGGTAACCAACCACCAAACTAAAGCAACGAAACAATGTAACCCGCTTTATGATTATACATATAAGAAACGGCGAGCGGCGACGCCGATGATGACGATTGACCAACGACGACACGGTGGCATGTCGTGTCTACCGGACCAAAAATTTCGGGGATTAAATTATAGGCTTCTGCCCTGCGGGAGGGAACGAGCGGAATATTTCTCTTTCCTGGGGTCCCTCCGTCTTGTTGTTTTTTTTTGCATCGGTCGGTATGACCCAAAATTACCGGGTTGCCAGCAGGTTGGTCCCCTCGAGTAACAAGTTCTAAGAGTTGACTTCCTGTTTGGCTGTGTTTTTTTTTCGGTGGGAAACATGAAAAATGCGAGAATCCGTTTGTCACTGATTGTGAACAGCAGGTACGAGCGGAAACGGTATGTCCGGGACTAGACATTGTATTAGGCGGATGACGCTCTCTCGGTGTTGATTGGCAACTGCCCAGACCCCCCACAGAACGAATAAATATCGTGTTATGACACATAAAATCCGGAGCGCAAAAATCACAACATCATTAGTTTAACTGTAAAAAAGAATTTGGCTGACGATCACATTGGCTGGCTGGTTCGATCGGATGGGACTTTACGATATTTTATGCAGCAGTCAAATTTTATGTTTCCTCTCGCAAATTGTGAAATATGCAGCAATTCCTCGGTCTTCTCAAGAAATGTGTGGTGTCATTTGTCTTTGAATATCTTATGAACTACGAAGCAGCAGAGTAGAAACAAGGTTAGGTGAACAGGTGTGTGATGACTATAATTGGACGAATGGATTAGTTGAGAGTGCCGCATTTCCCTGTAGAAGGTTGAGTATATTTTTGTCCACTGTAATTATATGAAACTCAATTTTCACAGGAAAAATTGTGAAACAAAAAACTTTCATTATAAATACTAATCGAATTCAAGCCTGTGCTTATCATGAAACAGCTTTTGATGAATTTTTCATCGAAATTATTTAATCATAGATTTACTTCTAATAATTATAAGAATTTAGGGATGTGGTATAGAACCTCAAAGAAATTAGAATTATTTAAGAATGGGATAGGGTATCCAGTTAGTCTTGTGAGCAAAGGTAAAGGATTGCGACAAGCATGAAATCAAGCCCGAAGTTAGCAGTTTTTTTTTTGGCAAATTAACAGCGATTTCAATTCGTGGTCAACTGGGGAGCTTTATCCGTCATTATCGGAGAGTGAATTCATTATCTTCGTTTTTCTATTGAGTTAGTTGAAAACCTAATAGTTAATCAACAGTGAAAATCGTTTATGCCTGAAATAAACAACAAAGATCCACAAGACCCAAACGATGGGAGGTCATACTCTCTAACGTTTCGTTTCCGATGCTTGGGATGGTGAAGTTTGTCCCGGTCATTGGAATATTTGATTGGCGACTGTTTTCTTCAAAATGTTAACTCGAATCAGACGACAATGCGAAAAAAATCAAACCACAATAAAGCAAAATCTTCAACTCCTACCTCCAATCATCGTTATTCGAACTCGCGCTACGCTTGGGTCCTCACGGCGAAACCACACATCATATTCAACTCCTGGTGCTCCAACTCGTCCATTCCTGACGCGGCGGGCGGAATTCCCAGAATATAGATGGTCCGAATTTGCATACAAATGTCAATTTAATCGATTAATGATTGAATAATATAGTGTGCAGGTACGGTTCGAGGATGATGCGAGTCTGGGTTGCGTTTGCGCTTCCAAGCCTTAGCTGTCAGGCTCGATGGATGGGCGGATGGAGAAGAAATGGAGCTGATTGCAATTGAACGATTGAACCGTTGAGGCATAAAGTCATTTGGTATAAAGCAGCTTAAATAAAAGGTAAATGTAATGTTTTGCATTATGAACTTTTATTATTAATTTTTATTATTTTATTATTTTATTATTAACATAAATTTAGAATGCATCAATAGCTCTGTCGTAGTTTGAATATTCTTCGATTAATCAAAATGACCTTTACTGGAGTTTTATAATCCAATATTTCGAATGCTGTTTACACTTTGTAGTGGTGTCATCATTTTTCACATTCCATCCATTGAACTCGTAAAATCCGCTCTTATGCCATTTGACCGTTACATCGGCATTATACCAAAAGTTTACAGGGTCAAACGCCTCAAACCTAGAGAGTTTGATTTCGTTTCCGTCTCCGTTGTCGTTAAACTATCATAACGAATATGATACGGATGGGCCGCGTTGCGAGAAAGACAGAAAGAATGTGAAGAGACTGCGCGCGCCCGCGATGATCTGGAGTTCCGTTGCCCGGGGGGCTGGAGACGCAGTGTGCCATACCGAAAACGGCGACACCGGATTCGGGGTGCCCCGCTGGTACGGTTTTGAAAAATAGAAATTTTACTACTCTGCTAACAGTGCTACGATTTTAATGAGCTGCTTGATTTATGGCTGTGTTCTCTCGATGATAGATATTTACGACATTTTGGGGGCTTGATAGAGGAATTTGTTGTAGGTAGGTGCCGATATGGATTCTCGAATTCGATATGATTACATTTCTATGTGTTCTTGTGTTCATATTTTTGGATTGTAGGTTTCATTATAGTAGTCGTATTAAACTTTTTCAAACTTGGATCTGGATTAGAGGTGTGCGCAGCCGCGCCACGTCGCCGCCGCTGACAGTTTTTAGCACGCCGCCGCCGACGACATTTTTGTATCGGCGCGCCACCGTTTAAAATTTTTCACGCCGCTGATCTATAATTATCCACGCCGATCGAAATTTAAAATAAACTTAAATACCATTTTTCGTTGTAATTTCGAAAAGCTCTAGTGAAAACTAAGAAAAACTTCGAGTGGAAATTGCGAAGAGTTTCCCATTGAAATCTAAAGAATTTCTCGTTGAAATAGAATTTTGAACGGAAAAGAATCGTTCGGCAGAAAGCCATTTGACCGAATGCCACAAGGCTGGAAGTCATTTGGTCGAACAGTTCCTTTAGCTGAAAAAAACGGGTGGTCGAATAGCTCAATTGGCCGAAATGGTCGTTCGGCAGAAAGGGCCATTTGGCCTCAAAGGACATTCGGCCGAAAATGTCGTTCAGCTGAATTGGTCATGGTGATCATTTTCAAGACATTAACGGGAGATTCTTTTAAATTTCGCCGAAAAAAACTAATGAACTACCCCAGAAAGTTCTTTAAGTTTTTTAAGAATTTTCATTTGAAAAATATTTTGAAATTTGGAATTCTCAAGGAAAATTGTTTGGAATTTCAGCGGAAAATGCGAATCTCTTCAGAATTTTCACGGAAACATGTTCCAAATTTCTACAGGAAAATATTCGGAATATCCATGGAAAGTTCCTGTTAAGTTTCTGTTGAGTATTCTTCGAAATTTACACAAAAAGTTCTTCATTATTGTAGGAGATTGTGACTGGTAGAAGGGATGTTTTATTGTTGGTTTTCTCAGTATAGATTAATAAAGATGGCTAGTTTGGCATAGCCAACGACAAAACATAAAAATTCTTTGGAATACCCGCAGGAGACTCCAAGAAGTTTTCACGGAAAACTTTCTGGAACTTTTATGAACAATTTTCCTGAATTCCCACGGAAAACGTCTCAGAATTTCCGTGAAAGATAGTTCAAAACGTAAATTTCAACAAAAACTTCTTTGGGTTTAGAGAAAAATTGTTCGAAGTTTTTTTAGGTTTTTTTTTGGATTTCTACAGAAAATTCTTCATCACGTTCATTAGAAATTCCTGAGAAATTCCATTGGCCGAAAGTGAAATACATCTGTACTGGTAATTTGGCCCATAAATCCATTAGTGAAACCAGATCGCCTGGTCCAAATGTCATTACTAAACGGGTTATATGGTCAAAAATGTACACTTGTTTGACGAAATGGCCTTATTGTCAAATGAACCTTGAACAAAATTAAGACGGGTCATTCAATAATAACTTCACAGGTTTTAGTGGGTGAGGGGGTCTAATATTTTGTGACAGTACATATACTAGGTATACAAAAAAACGTTACAGAAGGGGGAGGAAGAAGAATCCCAAAAAGTAGTGGACGTTATATACCTCTTGACTTTTTAAATCGATACTGGCCTTTAAGTCTAAAGCCATTTAGCCAAAGTTCTATTAAGCCGATTTCAACGTTTATCCGAAACTGTTATGAGGTCAAAAATGGTTTACCCGAAAATGTAGTTTGGCCGACAGCGACATACAGCCGAAAGGACATTCCGCCGAACTGGCAATTTGACCGAAAAGGTTGTATGCCCTAACAGGTTATTTGGTTGAAAATGCCGTTTCGCCAAAAATGTCGTTTGAACGAATAGATCATTTGCTCGAAAATGCCGTTTGTCAGAAAGAACCATTAGGACCGAAAATGTCCTTTCTGCAAATCAGCCAAACATGCATTTTCTGCGATATTACCTGTTTGGCCGAATGTTACTTTTGGCTGTTATTGCTATCAGCCAAATTACACTTTTGCACAAACCATTTTCGACCTGATAACAGTTTCGGAAGGACGTTCAAATCGGCTCAATGGAATTTGGCTAGATGACTTTTGGCTTTTGACTTTGGCCAGTATCAACTTAAAAAGTAGAGAGTAAATGTAATTAGTCATTGACATTTGGTCGGGCTAAATTACATTTTGGGCCAAATGGTTCCTTCTGTAAACGATCATTTCAGCCAAACGACAGTTTTAGAATTGATAACCTATTCAGCCAAACGACCTGTTAGAAAAAACGGCTTTTTCGGCCAGTGAGGCTGTATGTAGCTTTCGGCCAATGGAATCTCCCAAGGATTTCTTATGGACAATACGAAAATTTTTCCTGATTATGGATCGACTGTACGTTTTAATTATATTTGTTGAACGGCTACTCAGTCTTACAATTATTACAACGAGTTTATTATTTACCCGATGTTTCGACATGGGGATTGTGTTTTTTTCAAGGGGAAAATATTTTTGTTGTTTGTCGTTGTATGTTTAGTCACACTAGAATAAATGAAAATTGATAACACTGCTTCCGAAGTCATGTACGGACAATTAGACAAATAGACGATGCAAGTTAGACTACACATGCGCAACAAACAACAAAATTATTTCTCCTTGAAGAAGACTCAATCCCCATGTCGAAACGTCGGTTACATAATAAACTCGTTGAAAAATTGTAAGACTGAGTAACCGTTTAATAAATATAAATACGAAGAATTTACTGTAGAAATCCATAGAAATTTTTATAAAAATTCCGCGCAATTTTCCGTTGATATCCAAAGATTTTTTTTTGCTAAAATCTACATTCTGAACAATCTTCCGTGGGATTTTCGGAGAATTTCTGAAAATTCCCGCGGACATTCAGAAGTTTTTTGCCTTTCTCGTATACTAAGTATACGGTAAAGGCTATATGATCGCTCCAAAAACAAACTTTTTATAGAAGGCCCGGAGACCCATAGTGTTATATACCAATCGACTTAGTTCGACGAATTGAGGTGATGTCTGTGTGTGTGTGTGTGTGTGTGTGTGTGTGTGTGTGTGTGTGTGTGTGTGTGTGTGTGTGTGTGTGTGTGTGTGTGTGTGTGTATGTGTGTGTGCGCAAAACCCCTCAAAAAATGTCACTCATTTTTCGGGCACTTATCCTCAACCGATTTGCTCGCAACAAGTTGCATTCGACGCAGAATCCTGTCCCATTGTTTCCTATTTGAAATTGGCCAGATCGGACTATGGGATCGAGAGTTATGGCCAAAATACAAAATCATACGAAAAAATCGCTTAAAAAATGTCACTCATTTTTCGGGCACTTATCCTCAACCGATTTGCTCGCAACAAGTTGCATTCAACGCAGAATCCTGTCTCATTGTTTCCTATTTGAAATTGGCCAGATCGGACTATGGGATCGAAAGTAAAAATCGCGTAAAAAATGTAACTCATTTTTCGGGCACTTATTCTTAACCCATTTGCTCACAACAAGTTGCATTCGACGCAGAATGCTCTCCCATTATTTCCTATTGAAAATTGGCTAGGTCGGACTATGGGATCGGAAGTTATAGCCAAAATACAAATTTATACGTAAAAATGTCACTCATTTTTCAGGCACTTATCCTCAACCGATTTGCTCGCAACAAATTGCATTCGACGCAGAATCCTTTCCCATTGTTTCCTATTGAAAATTGGACAGGTCGGACTATGGGATCGAGAGTTATGACCAAAATACCTTTTTGCCTTTCTCGTATACTAAGTATACGGTAAAGGCTATATGATCGCTCCAAAAACAAACGTTTTATAGAAGGCCCGGAGACCCATAGTGTTATATACCAATCGACTCAGTTCGACGAATTGAGGTGATGTCTGTGTGTGTGTGTGTATGTGTGTGTGTGCGCAAAACTACTCAAAAAATGTCACTCATTTTTCGGGCACTTATCCTCAACCGATTTGCTCGCAACAAGTTGCATTCGACGCAGAATCCTGTCCCATTGTTTCCTGTCTGAAATTGGCCAGATCGAACTATGGGATCGAAAGTTATGGCCAAAATACAAATTCATACGAAAAAATCGCGTAAAAAATGTCACTCATTTTTCGGGCACATATACTTAACCGATTTGCTCACAACAAGTTGCATTCGACGTAGAATCCTGTCCCGTTGTTTCCTATTTGAAATTGGCCAGATCGAACTATGGGATCAGAAGTTATGGCCAAAATACAAATTCATTCGAAAAAATCGCGTAAAAAATGTCACCCATTTTTCGGGCACTTATCCTCAACCGATTTGCTCGCAACAAGTTGCATTCGACGCAGAATCCTGTCCCATTATTTCCTATTTGAAATTGGCCAGATCGAACTATGGGATCGAAAGTTATGGCCAAAATACAAATTCATACGAAAAAATCGCGTAAAAAGTGTCACTCATTTTTCGGGCACTTATCCTCAACCGATTTGCTCGCAACAAGTTGCATTCGACGCAGAATCTTGTTCCATTGTTTCCTATTTGAAATTGGCCAGATCGAACAATGGGATCAGAAGTTATGGCCAAAATACAAATTCATACGAAAAAATCGCGTAAAAAATGTCACTCATTTTTCGGGCACTTATCCTCAACCGATTTGCTCGCAACAAGTTGCATTCGACGCAGAATCCTGTCCCATTGTTTCCTATTTGAAATTGACCAGATCGAACTATGGGATCGAAAGTTATGGCCAAAATACAAATTCATACGAAAAAATCGCGTAAAAAATGTCACTCATTTTTCGGGCACTTATCCTCAACCGATTTGCTCGCAACAAGTTGCATTCGACGCAGAATCCTGTCCCATTGTTTCTTATTTGAAATTGACCAGATCGAACTATGGGATCGAAAGTTATGGCCAAAATACAAATTCATACGAAAAAATCGCGTAAAAAATGTCACTCATTTTTCGGGCACATATACTTAACCGATTTGCTCACAACAAGTTGCATTCGACGTAGAATCCTGTCCCGTTGTTTCCTATTTGAAATTGGCCAGATCGAACAATGGGATCAGAAGTTATGGCCAAAATACAAATTCATTCGAAAAAATCGCGTAAAAAATGTCACCCATTTTCGGGCACTTGTCCTTAACCGATTTGCTCGCAACAAGTTGCATTCGACGCAGAATCCTGTCCCATTGTTTCCTATTTGAAATTGGCCAGATCGAACTATGGGATCAGAAGTTATGGCCAAAATACAAATTCATACGAAAAAATCGCGTAAAAAATGTCACTCATTTTTCGGGCACTTATCCTCAACCGATTTGCTCGCAACAAGTTGCATTCGACGCAGAATCCTGTCCCATTATTTCCTATTTGAAATTGGCCAGATCGAACAATGGGATCGAAAGTTATGGCCAAAATACAAATTCATACGAAAAAATCGCGTAAAAAATGTCACTCATTTTTCGGGCACATATACTTAACCGATTTGCTCACAACAAGTTGCATTCGACGTAGAATCCTGTCCCGTTGTTTCCTATTTGAAATTGGCCAGATCGAACTATGGGATCAGAAATTAGGGCCAAAATACAAATTCATACGCAAAAATCGCGTAAAAAATGTCACTCATTTTTCGGGCACTTATCCTCAACCGATTGGCTTGCAACAAGTTGCATTCGACGCAGAATCCTGTCCCATTATTTCCTATTTGAAATTGGCCAGATCGAACAATGGGATCGAAAGTTATGGCCAAAATACAAATTCATACGCAAAAATCGCGTAAAAAGTGTCACTCATTTTTTGTGCACTTATCCTCAACTGATTTGCTCGCAACAAGTTGCATTCGACGCAAAATCTTGTCCCATTGTTTAGTATTGAAAATCGGCCAGATCGAACAATGGGATCGAAAGTTAAGGCCAAAATACAAATTCGTACGAAAAAATCACGTAAAAAATGTCACTCATTTTTCGGGCACATATACTTAACCGATTTGCTCACAACAAGTTGCATTCGACGTAGAATCCTGTCCCGTTGTTTCCTATTGAAAATTGGCCATATCGGACTATGGGATCGAAAATTATACCATTTTTTATGGAAAAATCGCTAAAAAAAACTCACTCATTTTTCAGGCACTTTTCCTCAACCGATTTGCTCGCATTAAATTGCATTCGACGCAGAATATCTCATATTTTCTTATTGAAAATTGGCCAGATCGGACTATGGGCTTAGAAGTTATGGTAAAATTACTATTTATTGTGAAAAAGAGTTCAAAAAAGTCTAGCTAACTTTTTTAGCACTTAGACTTCATCTATTTCCCAAGCAACACAAGTTCAACAAATTTGGTTGCAGTAACCATATTGTGACTGAATCCGGTCATATATAAGTTACTGTGATTGATGTGCAATATGTGTGCTTTTCAGGTCTCTCGCATCAGATTGCATTCGACACAGAATCTTGTCCCATTGTTTCCTATAGAAACTTGTCCGGATCGTACAATTGGGTCAAAAGTTATGGCGAAAATACTAATTTTAAAACTACAGAATAAAATGACATTTTTGCCTTTCTCGTATACTAAGTATACGGTAAAGGCTATATGATCGCTCCAAAAACAAACTTTTTATAGAAGGCCCGGAGACCCATAGTGTTATATACCAATCGACTCAGTTCGACGAATTGAGGTGATGTCTGTGTGTGTGTGTGTGTGTGTGTGTGTGTGTGTGTGTGTGTATGTGTGTGTGTGTGTGTGTGCGCAAAACTACTCAAAAAATGTCACTCATTTTTCGGGCACTTACCCTCAACCGATTTGCTCGCAACAAGTTGCATTCGACGCAGAATCCTGTCCCATTGTTTCTTATTTGAAATTGGCCAGATCGAACTATGGGATCGAAAGTTATGGCCAAAATACAAATTCATACGAAAAAATCGCGTAAAAAATGTCACTCATTTTTCGAGCACTTATCCTCAACCGATTTGCTTGCAACAAGTTGCATTCGACGCAGAATCCTATCCCATTGTTTCCTATTTGAAATTTGCCAGATCGGACTATGGGATCAGAAGTTATGGCCAAAAAACAAATTCATACGAAAAAATCGCGTAAAAAATGTCACTCATTTTTCGGGCACTTACCCTCAACCGATTTGCTCGCTACAAGTTGCATTCGACGCAGAATCCTGTCCCATTATTTCCTATTTGAATTTGGCCAGATCGGACTATGGGATCAAAAGTTATGGCCAAAATACAAATTCATACGAAAAAATCGCGTAAAAAATGTCACTCATTTTTCGGGCACTTATCCTCAACCGATTTGCTTGCAACAAGTTGCATTCGACGCAGAATCCTGTCCCATTATTTCCTATTTGAAATTGGCCAGATCGGACTATGGGATCAGAAGTTATGGCCAAAATACAAATTCATACGAAAAAATCGCGTAAAAAATGTCACTCATTTTTCGGGCACTTACCCTCAACCGATTTGCACGCAACAAGTTGCATTCGACGCAGAATCCTGTCCCATTGTTTCTTATTTGAAATTGGCCAGATCGAACTATGGGATCGAAAGTTATGACCAAAATACAAAATCATACGAAAAAAACGCCTAAAAAATGTCACTTATTTTTCGGGCACTTATCCTCAACCGATTTGCTCGCAACAAGTTGCATTCGACGCAGAATCCTGTCCCATTGTTTCCTATTTGAATTTGGCCAGATCGGACTATGGGATCGAAAGTTATGGCCAAAATACAAATTCATACGAAAAAATCGCGTAAAAATGTCACTCATTTTTCGGGCACATATCCTTAACCGATTTGCTCACAACAAGTTGCATTCGACGCAGAATGTCTCATATTTTCTTATTGAAAATTGGCCAGATCGGACTATGGGCTTAGATGTTATGGTCAAATTACTATTTATTGCGAAAAAGAGTTCGAAAAAGTCTAGCTCACTTTTTTAGCACTTAGACTTCATCTATTGACGCTCGCAACAGATTGCATTCGACGCAGAATCTTGTCCCATTGTTTTCTATTGAAAATTGGCTAGATCGGACTATGGGATCGGAAATTATGGCTGAAACACCATTTTTGCCTTTTTCTACGAAAAGGCTGTATGTTCGCTCCAAAACCAAACTTTTACAGAAGGCCTGGAGACTCATAGTGTTATATACGTATAAGCTCGATGAACTGCGATGATGTCTCTGTGTGTGTGTGCGCGCACCAAAAGTGCGAAAAGTTTAGCTCACTTTTTGGGAACTTATCCTCAACCGATTTAATTCCAACTATAGATAGTAGAATAGATAGATGAGCGAAAGCATGGCTGAGTCGAATTTTTTGCCCGTGCACACGCACATATGACGTCACAGCCCTTAACGTTTCCATTGAAATCGTGACGTCATGCTCGTTTGGAGACACGTTTGACAGTTCGTTTGGAGACAGAGGATTTATCTTCACTCATCTATCTATAGATAGTGGAATATTATCTATAATTCCAACAAGTTTCATTCGACGCGGAATCCTGTCGTATTGTTTTCTATTGAAAATTTGGACCATGGGCACAGAAATTATGGCCAAAATATACTATGTGTTATAAAAAAGCGAGTAAAAAAGTCTAGCTGACTTTTAATGGACTTATCCTCAACCGATTTACTCACAACAAATTGCATTAGATGCGGAATCCTGTTCTATTTAGAAAGTTGGCCAGATTGGACTATTACCTTTGAAATTATGGCCAAAATACTTTTTGCCTTTCTTGTGCAACAAAGTTGTACCGAAAGGCTATAATTTCTTTCCGAAAACGAACTATCGGATGCTTCCACACTGATACACTTCCCTTCCTCTTCATACGGGAGTTTGGTAGAAAGACGGTCATGAGATTTATATCATAACAAATATTGCCCTCCGCTCGCTTGATGGGAATGACATTTTCGTTTTCTTTTTGTGTAGTCGGAGCTTCAGTTCAATTTACATCCAAAAGTGATATCCTTAAAATATATGACTGGGTAAAATAAAACAGGGTATGTACGTCAAAAGATTGGAAAAGGAAACAAAAATGTCGAAATTCTTATTAGCATATTGTAGATCAAGCTGAAAACCGAACCGAGGTTTCGCGACAATCGCATTTTCTCGCATTTCCGGATGTTGCAACTGCATCGCGAGTAGTGCGCAACTGTGCCATAGTCGGGCACCACTCGCGATGCAGTCGCGACATCCGGGAATGGGACAAAATATTATTTTCGGTTTTCAACTGGATCTACAATATCTTTGCCATAAATAATCTGATTTTCATAGAACGGACAAAGAAATTTGTTATTTTTACTCCTAGCTACTAGCTCATCTATTTTCAAGCACACACATTTTACGAAGGTCGAGAAAGGCACCATCACCGCTAGGTGGATTAATCTGGGTTTTTTGTTTTATTTTTGAGTATGCCAAACTAACCGTCTTAATTAATCTATAATGAGAAAGCCAACGTTGAAACATCTCTTCTACCAGTTGTAATCTCCTACAATGATAAAAACATTCATTGGGCGCCCCTTTTCTACTAAGGAAAAACAATGTACAATATTTTACATTTGGATAACAATTTGGATTTTTAGGAATTGTAGATTGCAGAAAACTAGGAGAATGTTGGGAATTTCACGGTATGTTTTGACTTTTCACAAAATATTCTGCGACCTTGGCAGAGCAATGTTGAGAGATTTGAGAAAAGTGACGGGGATCAAATTAAATAATTCTTCAATTATTTCTGAAAGCCCTCTGTACTCTATGTACGCATATGGTCAAAGCAGTATGAACTGCCAAATATCCATAAGATTCCTAAAAAACTCTTAAATTTTTTTTTCAAATTTTAATCAATTTCCGAATGATAGAATAGGGTATCCAATCATGGTTTGAACTAGTGAAAAGCGTATCATGGTTTGAACCATTTTGAAATCAGTAGAAATTACCATCTTATTGGCAGGAAATGAACCTAAAACAGTATGAATGGCATATTTGGGTATACTGGAAGTGATAGAGTTTATTTAAACATTCGTACATATTGTTTAAGTAATAAAATAAAGCGATTTAAAAACGTCCTGAATTTGCGCTTAATTCCCCCCACCAGTGGCATAATTTCAAAAAGCTCGTAAGGGACGCATTTTATGACACAGGAGTGAAATCAATATATCAAAAGAATGCTATTTTTATCTGTAACCGGTTGACATCATCATAAAATTGAGAAACAGTTTTAAATAGTTAAAATAGTAACATTTATACAAGGTAAAATCTGATCATGGTTTGAACTAAATTCGTACCATGGTTTGAACTTGTAAATGCAGTCATGTTCTGCTGCTGTCCGCTAGGAGCGCTGCATGCGCCTAGCTGGAGCATTTTGTTTCCATTTCCAATATGAAAAAATCGCAATTTTCATATCGATAATTTAGACGATTTTCACACGTTTCGAGTAACTAATCTAATGCGAGAAGATGAATAGTAAAACAAATTTGCTTTTCTATAGATTTCCTCAGCGTTTCATGCATGTGATTAGTGTTATATTTAGGAGCTGCTGGCTGCTGCAGTAGTTCAAACCATGGTACGATTTTAGTTCAAACCATGAACAGTGTAGTTCAAACCATGGTACGAATCAAAGTTATGTAATTATTAAGTTTTTTCAATAAAACTAAGCATAATTATGTGCACCCAGGATGTTTTTAGAAAGATAATGAACTAAGTTTCCATATAAACTAGAAATCGCAGTTCTAACATGTCCCTTTAAGGTCACTCCTGACGGAATCCAAGTTCCAAAGTGCTCGCGTTTTCGGGGGCACACCATTCGATTCAGAGGCGGCGCACAACTGTCATTTTTGTTGATTTAGCTTTGCTGCGTCGCAGCATGCGTGAAATAATAAAAATGACAGTTGTGCGTTGCTTCCGTATCGAGTGGTGTGCCCCCGAAAACGCGAGCACTTTTAAACTTGGATTCCGTCAGGAGTGACCTTAATGAAATAAATCAACTTTGTTTTGACGGCTCATCTGAAACCCGCAATTTGGTTCAAACCATGATTGGATACCCTAAACGTAAGGTACACCGGAGCAAGTTGAAATGCGGGGTAAGTTGAAACAGAAGCTGTAATTCAGAAAGGAAATGGCCGAATGTTCTGATAATTTTTTCCACAAACTATTCGCCTAAACGCATCTCCTGACTGCCATTCCCGAAAGATTGCAGCTTTCAAAAGCAATCCCTGCCATTGTTTATTTTTCGCCCTTTGCAAAATCCAAACCAACTATTTGACGTACCAATGAAACAGGTCTCAAAACGATAATTGAAAGGGTTTTTTCATCAAATTTTCACGGGAGGTTATCATTTAATGCTGAATAAGCATAATGATTATGAAAAATCGATGAAAGACCCGTTTGAATTGTTGTATTTTGATTGTTTGATATTGCTCTGCATGTTCAACTCATCGGGGCAAATAGAAATGCGTGTTGCGGGGTAAATTGAAACAACGATTCAAAACGTCACCCTCGCAATTAAAGTATTTTTAATTGTTAATATTTAAATTAGTAAAAAACATGCAAACTTCTGAACATAAATTTAGTTATGTTTTCCGCCTATTCTGTCATGAATGCACCTTCCTACAATCTCCACTAGAATGAAAAGGGGTCATGTTTAAACTGCAGTTTTGAGATTATTAATCTCCGAGCACTGACTCTCAGAAAAATAAAACATAGAGCATGTAAAGATTTCGTTAACTTCACCTTTCACTTCCCTTTTTTTTCAATCAAGGAGTTTATGATAGATATAATGGCTGGTTGGGTAATGTGCATTTGTGAAGAAGCAACAATCGAATTAATCAACTGCGCAATATACAAGTGAACCAAATAATGAAGCATCCTGAATAGTAATCCGAGTGGTCACCAGTAGGAGAAAATCAATTTGATAAATTTTCAGCGTAGTGCGTTCTCCAGAATTTGGTCTCTAAAAATACGCTTGTGACTTTGTTGTACACTGCCCTTATTCGCATAAGAGTCCCACGTCATTTTCGTCGACTTGTGTAATTTGCCGTTGAATTTATCAAACTTGTTTTACATGGAGAAATACAAAAAAATCCTATAAATTGAAAAAAATTGGTATCTTTTCAAAAAATTGACATAATATTCTTTATCTGTATTTATTGCTGTGGGACAATCAAATGAACCATTAAGTTTATTTTTTGAGTAAAAGAGTACCTATCTGGAATCTGATTTTTATGCGAGTAAATATCAAGATGAGACAACAAAACTGGGATTTGTTTTCAAATTTCCAGAACAAAGCCTACTATTTTATCAGTTTTTCTTAAACAGGAGATAATTTTAAGCTTTTTTTTTATTCTTTATTATAAAAAAAAAAAAAATGAATAGGGGAACAGACGGCTTTGGCAGGTTTTGTTCTATTATTGGCAGGGGGGTTTTTGTCGACCGAATTTTATGAAATTTGACCACAATATTCTTCGATATGCAAAGAATGTTTGGGCCAAATTTGAGCATAATCCGTCATAAAAAAACCCCTGCCAATAATAGAACAAAACCTGCCAAAGCCGTCATTACCCCTAATTTTAAGCTAATTTCTGAAAGAAAATCAATATCGTCAAAAACTTACATGGGACTCTTATGCGAATCCTGGCAGTATTATAGTCCCATTTACATCCTCGTGCTTATTGAGTCTCACTGAGTACATACATTTTGTTATTAATACGGAAAAATTAGCTTACGTCTGAATATAACGCAAACGATGCATATAAAAAAATAACTTAAATATAAAACATGTTTATACAAAAGTTTGTAAAGGTTGTTTATTTTTTATGTATAATATTTGGCCCAAACTTGCAAACACTGCAAACGGATTCAAAATATATCAAAGGGTGATTTTTTTACAGCACTTCGAATTTCAACTTTGAAAAAACCGTTTCAACTTGCCCCGGTGTACCTTATGTGAACCAAAAGGAAAATGTATTTTTCGTGAGCCCACGCGCTTGAACTTGAACTTTTTTTTTAAATCTTTATTGTTGTCGGAGCTAGTTGGATCACGAAAAGCCCTTTGGCCAAGATCATCTTCGGCCCTATTCGGATCAAGAAAAAGTCAGAGCCGATCAAAGGTCGATGATTTAAAGGAATATTACTGGACTTAGTTACATAAAAAAATCCAACTCTGTTAGTGTCCCAAATCATCATCCAACCTTCCCCAATAAACATTGGAAGCTGGTAAAGCGTTTAACTATTTAGTAAAAATTCTTGAGCCAAAAAACTAGCTAATTCAGCTTAATTTGTTTGTTGAGACTAATATCAAGAAAAATTCTAAGGACTGTATCGAAAATAAGTTATCCACTTTCAAAGTGTTGCTTCTCAGAAACTCATGAAGGTATTGGTTTGTTTTACCCTGCATTCGACGTATTCGTATGTTAAGTTTCAAATCAAAATTTGTTTTTTTGTTGAAATTTTTTTGTTTCCAATGTATCTCAAATTGAAAGTGATATGGAAATTTAAGTTTTGGACACATGGCTTCGTAAGAAGGGCATCGAGACGAATAATTTGACAAAGCGTTTCGCTATCCACCCTCAAAGGTAAATATTCAAGGCCAACAAGCTTGGGGAACTACACGTTCGCAAATCTGTAGGAAAAAGGAAGAAAATCAAAATCAAGTGACCTGAATTTGGACCAGAAAGTAATCATGTTTTAAAACGAGGCAATTGTTGTTGGCAAAAATTGTTGAGTCAATAAAATTTTAAAGTGAGTGGGTTGGTGATCGGAGTCGCTTTCAGAAACAACAGGACTAGGGAAAAATACAACTTTGGACCAATATCTGATAGATTTTAGGAAAAATCCGTACTAAACACTGACGACATAAAGGACGTTCTTCTCCAATCATGCCAACCAACAATTGTAAGTTTTTCAACTCTTATAGATTTCAATGAAGAAGTCAAATTCTATTAGGGCAAATGATCCGATAGTCGTGGGTGTACCTGTAGTTGTGGTAGTGTTGTTTTTACAAAATCTACGTAATACAACGCAGCAACCCATACAGTCAATTAAACTGTTGTCCTGTCATTAGATGAAATAACGGAAAACAGTTTGGATTTCCCTCAAAATCGGTAAATTATCGCTGAAATACATTATCTTTTTCTCGTCTTTGCTCCAATAGTTGCGGTAGTGTTCCCATAGTTGCGAGTCCCATATAAAAGCAATGGGATTCGCAACTATAGGAACATGAATTAAAAAATATCGCAACTATTGGAACACTGCACCAATAATTGGAGGTATCGTTTTAGGCAACAACGATGGATGGTGCTGCAATTGCAAAACTTTTCTTTTGAGCATCATTAGTGACTATTCGTTTGCATATTTAAGGTAGGTGAAATGAAGTATAGGCTTGGTGTAAACCGAAAAATAGTGGGAGAACGTGCTAAGTTTCTCCACTATTGGGTCTTTTACCCTACATAATATTCAATGGTTTTGCTTTGATTTCCCATCACTGTGCTAGAACAAGTTTCTGGTTTGCTGGGATCCGAAAAGTCTTATTTTGCGGCCGAAATTAACTTTTTTCCGGATCACATGAACATATTCTGCACAAAACAAGAAATTTTTTCTTTTATTGAAGATGAGCCTGTTTAGGACTGCAAGTCTCTGTAATAGAGACAATAATAATAATCTTGAATCTACACAAAACCTATACCGCCCATACTAATTTCTTATTATAGCAAAATGGTTCTTCAGAAATTGGTTAACCGGCTTATCGTTGGGTTTTAGCCCCTGAAGGAATGTACTGAGAAAAGTAATTTCAAATAATTTAAATTGAAAGTATTTTGTCCTCACTATTGAATTACATTACGGTTCCGGAGGTCCTTGGGCGATAGTGGCAAAATGAAACTCATCCGATTACGCAGTGCAGGTATTACACTCAAATAACAATTTGAAGATGATACTTTAGGATTTTTTTAATCAAACAGGCCCCTTGTAACCGCTTCCGAAGTCCCCGAGAAACCAGAAGAGAAACCAGAATAGATGTTAAAAATTCAAAGTTCTATCCATATGACATGTTGATGTGGAAATGAAGAAATATTTTTGTTTGCTCTCATTACTCAAAATATTTCTCCTATAGATCTTTGGACTTTATAATCGATTTCAAATTTTTTGGCCCCTTAACTAGTACAATTGTTCGATTTCCCATACGATGATTCTTGATTTTGGCGCCCCCTGAAGGCTGGCGCCCTTAGCGGGGCCAACCCGTCCAACCGCATGCTACAGCGGTGAATAAAATGCAATTATGAAGAATTTTCTGTTGCGAAGAATACACAACAGCAACTCAACTTTTTTCTTATAGAAATTTGAATGAATTTCTTGTGAAAATCCTGAAGAGTTATGTAAATTCTGACGAATTTTCCAATGACATTTCAAAAAAATCTCGAAACTTCAAAGTAGTTCCTAAAATAATTTTCAAATAAATATTATCTAGGAAAACTTCCTCTCAGATTTGTCCGGAGAAATTCGAAAGATTCTTGAAAATATCCGTATAACGTAATAAAAATCGCCACGCCGATTCACGCCGCCACCGCCGCCGCCGGCTAAAATGGCCTTCGGCGTGACGCCGAAAACGCCGCACCAACCGGTCAAAATTCAGACAAACGCCGCCGCCGGCGTATATCGGACCAGCGCACACCTCTAATCTGGATCAAAGGTTTCTTAACTTTCGGGACGTGGGAGAGAAATACTTTAGAATGAATTAAAACGTAAAATTGACTGTTCCAGTGCACAACGCACATTGCAATTTCAGTTATTTAAATAAACCAAATAAAGGTTTCTTGCGTCATGACTGCTGAATTTCGTTGAAAATTAAAAGAATATAACTTACCTATGTTACGGGACCATCCTATGATTTGATCCGACACGGTTATTCCGGTGGGCCTGAAGTGGCCACAAACTATTTTAGAAAAACTCTGGCAATATAGGTATCAAAATACATGAAATTGTTTCGGAAGCATGATCTGATGAGTAATTAGACCAAATGATGGTTTGACAACGGACCGGTTATTCTCAAACAGGTTTCCGTGGCCCCTCATTAAGAAAAATCGCTGGTAATAACTTTACAAGACAACTATAACTTGACCTGCTTTTCAAAAATTCTCTTAGTATATATAAATCAATTGAATATACAGTATACAAGTATACAGTAAATCAATTGAAAGCTTTTCTATGTCGATCAATTGCATAACGATGTGTCTTGTGTGGTGAGCACAAAGGATACACTATGCCCAGAGAGTTTCCCACTCGAAGGCATCTTTGATCGATAATCGAACTTGGCATCTGCGGATTGGTAATCCTACGCTTATGCTCACAAGGATAACTGCGAACCCTGGCAACATAGATTTAAAAAAATCAAGGAATCGTATCAGAAACTTGTTTCCACAAGTAGTACGGCAATCATATGTTTTCCCACAAGAACGAAACAGATTTCCGTGGAACCTAAATTTTCTAGATTCGATATTCTGTAACCACTAGTGTTCTTTAGCTCAATTCTTCCTTTTTCTTTCTTATATTTTCCTTCCAACTCTTTTTTTCTTCTCCCTGTAAACTTCTCCATTCTCTCTTCTTGCATCTCACTTCTCACTCTTCACTTCTCACTTCTTACTTCTCCCTCACTCCTCACTATCACTTTTCACTTCTCATTTCTTTCATTACACTTTTCACTTTTCTCTTTCCACTTTTTACTTTTCACTTCTAACTAAGACCTAATAACCATTCGGCCTAATGCCCCAGCATCGGTCCCACCAAACATATTTCCGAAACAATTCCAAAAAACCGATGCCAGGGTCTCTTCTAAATGAGTTTGTGACCACTTTAGGCTCCACGGGAGCCTGTTCCGGTTGTCATCCATCCTATGGTCTCAACTTCATGGAAAACTGGTTTCCGAAACAATTCCAATAATTTTGATACTCATATTGCCATGGTTTAAGAGGGACCCGTAGCGTAGTTGGCTACACGTTCGCCTTACAAGCGGATGGTCATGGGTTCAATTCCCAGCCGCTCCACCCAAAACCCTCGTCAGTCGCCGGATCTGCAGCCCATACGGAGGCGTTTGGGGAACGCACCTTACCATCACGGCTGCCTGATGACGACTGACAACTTATTCTTCTCGGAGGCATTCTTGTCACGTCACCCGGATAAATGGCAACCGAACAATGCAACGATCATTGGATGCGTGACATGGACGAACGAACACAATAGACTCAGGATAAGATGGACTGGCAACGACAACAAGAATGAAGTGGAAATCTAAAAATAGATACTGTGTGGATTTTGTACAACAGAATATCACAGTAGATCTTGGACAGTAGCGGTTAAGTAACAAAGAGTGCCTAACAAATAAAAAAAGGAAAAAAAATTGCCATGGTTTCTTCTAAATGAGCTTGTAGCCACTTTAGGCCCCACGAGAACCTGGTCCAGGATGATCGTTCCTGTTCATATCCATCCTATGGTCTCAACTACTTGGAAATCATGTTTCCGAAACAATTCCAAGAATTTTGAGACCCGTATTGCCAAGGTTTCTTCTAAATGAGTTATTGGACCCTTTAAGCCCTCCGGGAACCTGTACTAGGATGACCGTTCCGGTTGATATCCATGTTTGCGAAACAATTCCAAGAATTTTGAAACCCATATTGCCAGGGTTTCTTCTAAATGAGCTTGTGGCCACTTTAGGCCCTCCGGGAACCTGTTCCTGGATGACCGTTCCGGTTGATATCCATCCTATGGTCTCAACTACTTGGAAAACATGTTTCCGAAACAATTCCTAGAATTTTGATATCCATATTGCCAGGGTTTCTTCTAAATGAGTTTGTGGCCACTTTAGGCCCATGGGAATTTGTACCAGGATGACCCATATTGCCAGGGTTTTTCTAAATGAGTTTAGGCCCCAATGATTAGATGCCTTCCAATTGATTTTGCCAGTTTTTTAAGTTGTTTTCCGGAAGACCGGTATTTTTCCTCGTTCTTTCGCTGTTTACGAGAAATCCTCGCCGCTCCCGGCCAAGGGCGACCCACCGCTTCACACATCGGAGCAGCTAGTTCCGATTTTCACCCAACTGGCAACGCAACTGGTCAATGGAATGCTTGCTCACTTAAAAGCAAAATCATTGAGGTAGCTGGTTTTCTCGATGAGAGAGAGATTGACGTGGCCTTCATCACGGAAATGCACCTGAAGCTCGAGGTAAGTGTACTGTACATTTTCCAAACTTCCGTATGGTGAGACTCGATCGGTTCAACTCCAGGAGAGGAAGTGTGGCTATCGAAGTAATATCAATTGTCGTCTGCTTCCAAGTCTCCAACTCAAGCTCATCGAGGCCGTTGGGGTAGAAGTTACTACTTCCGTCGGCGTCATCACCCTCATCGTGGCATACTGCCCAAAGCAAGCGAAGGAGATCCATGGGACATCGGCCGCCCTCCATAGAGATATTGTGAAGCTTACACGGTGCCAAGGGTAATGCATCATTACCGGCGAACTGAATGCAAGACATCAAGCCTGAGGAAAGTCAAGAAGCAACCAGAACAATCTGGAAGAGGCCATTACACCATCCTGAGCCCGGAATCACGCACCCACCTGAGCAAAACCGGGCTTCATTCGACGTTCGACCTGCTCATCACGAACATGGACAACCACATATCGCAACCGGTCGTCTATCAGGAGCGGTGGTGGCCGAAATCGGTTAGTCGATCAACCGTCACCAACTCTCAAGAAGAAACTACCATCGAGTGAACTGGCAGCGGTTCCAGCAGTTTGTTGACACTACCATCGACTAAAAGGTGCGTCCGGAGACGCCAGAAAGTATCGACCGCCAGCTGTGCGCCATCGAAGAGGCGATCTCGGAAGCCAGAGAGCAGCATGTTCCAACGGCTCTTCGGCAGTGACCTGTCAAGGCCTTGACTAAGACACTGAAATTCTGTTTAGACAGATTAGCTAAAAAGTTTGCTACTACCGGAGATGGCTCTCGGTTATACAATTTTTTTGTCGACATGAATTCAAAATACTCCAATACCGTTTGTCCTGAGTGGAAGTCCAAGAGCTAATCAAACGCTTCACCCAACACTTAGATATTGGAATAGCTGGCTCAGGACCAAAAAAGTCTTGTGATACTCCAGTGCGAGCTAACTCATCAGCCAATTCGTTTCCAGCTATGGAAGAATGGCCAGGTACCCATATAAGGTGCAACGTATTAACTGAATTCAGTTCCTCAATTTGAGTTCGATATGCGATTACTAACTTCGACCTTGAGTTGGCCGAGACGAGAGCTTTAATAGCTGCTTGGCTATCTGTACAGAAGTGTATTACTTTGCCCATAATGCGTTACTGTAGTGCAGATTGCACTCCACACATGATGGCAAATATTTCCGCTTGAAAGACAGTGCAGTGTGTACCCAGTGAGTGTGACTGTTCCAATCTCAGCTCACGCGAATAGACGCCTCAGTGTAACAAACAATACTGTCAGACATACTTCTCTCCAAATAGCCAGATGTCCACTCATCCCGCGAGGGGAATTGTGTCAAAAATGTCCTATAAGGAAAACTACTAACTTGTGTGAGATCACTTGGAGCAAGGAAAATTTTGTCCCAATTAACCATAAGCGGTAACAACGAAGTGTGTGTAGAACTGCGGTTTACAGGATTCTCTTCCATAAAACCGAGAACCCATAGTCGGTAAGTACAAGAAAATGCTTCTTGTTTGAGATGTATGTGTAGTGGGGCCACGTCGAAGAGAACTTCGAGAGCAGCCGTGGGAGTTGAAGAGAACGCACCAGTCATTGCCATTAGGCACATCCTTTGAAGATGGCCTAATTTAGACTGAATTGTCCTCACTTCCCCCTTTTGCCACCACACAAGACATCCATAAGCCAAAATTGGTCGTACAACTGTTTTGAAAATCCATTTGATATATTTGGGTTTAAGACCCCAAGTTTTACCAAAGGTTCGTCAGCACAGAACTCAATGTTAGGAGTCCAGGAAAGCTTTGAATCCAAAATTAGACCCACATACTTTACTTGATCAGTTACATTGATTTCAGAACCAAAAAGATGTAATGGACGAATACCATTATGATTATTTCGATTCAGTATCAGCAAAGTAGCATTGCCTATATGCAGGTATAGCCACCCGGAGTGGAAATTAATTTCCACCCGTGGCTTAATATACGGCATATAGGCAATTAACTTTGAATGTACTGATCTCGAGTGGCGATCTCTTCGCTTGTGTGGTCGTGTTGGGATCTGACGACCAAACTGGCACAACTCACACAACCCTACTTCATTGAGCGCCGTTGCTGATGAAGCAAGTGTGTAGGAGCCGGACAATACTAAATACTCATCCTACTTGGTTGATATGATGTGTACAAAATACATTTGAGAGAGTTAGTTCTGAAAATGTATTGCGAGAGATCGGCTGGTACCTGGTGCTGGGAATTTGGTTTCATCAGTACCCGCTAAGCTGCGGTGGACGACGGAGGTCCTTCGTAGCTTAGTAGGGAAAGCACCTGTCATGCGAACTGGGGTCGGGATCAAACCCCACCGAAGGGGCGGTTACCCTCCAATACCTTTTCCGAACTAAATCTATCACATGTTGTACATATGCATAATCAAGTTTCAGACATAGTAATTAATTTCCACTCCGGGTGGCTTAATACCCGGCATATAGGCAATTAACTTTGAATGTACTGATCTCGAGTGGCGATCTCTTCGCTTGTGTGGTCGTGTTGGGATCTGACGAACAAACTGGCACAACCTCACACAACCCTACTTCATTGAGCGCCGTTGCTGATGAAGCAAGTGTGTAGGAGCCGGACAATACTAAATACTCATCCTACTTGGTTGACATGATGTGTACAAAAATACATTTGAGAGAGTTAGTTCTGAAAATGTATTGCGAGAGATCGGCTGGTACCTGGTGCTGGGAATTTGGTTTCATCAGTACCCGCTAAGCTGCGGTGGACGACGGAGGTCCTTCGTAGCTTAGTAGGGAAAGCACCTGTCATGCGAACTGGGGTCGTGGGATCAAACCCCACCGAAGGGCGGTTACCCTCCAATACCTTTTCCGAACTAAATCTATCACATGTTGTACATATGCATAATCAAGTTTCAGACATAGTAATTAATTTCCACCCGGGTGGCTTAATACCCGGCATATAGGCAATTAACTTTGAATGTACTGATCTCGAGTGGCGATCTCTCTTCGCTTGTGTGGTCGTGTTGGGATCTGACGACCAAACTGGCACAACCTCACACAACCCTACTTCATTGAGCGCCGTTGCTGATGAAGCAAGTGTAGGAGCCGGACAATACTAAATACTCATCCTACTTGGTTGACATGATGTGTACAAAATACATTTGAGAGAGTTAGTTCTGAAAATGTATTGCGAGAGATCGGCTGGTACCTGGTGCTGGGAATTTGGTTTCATCAGTACCCGCTAAGCTGCGGTGGACGACGGAGGTCCTTCGTAGCTTAGTAGGGAAAGCACCTGTCATGCGAACTGGGGTCGTGGGATCAAACCCCACCGAGGGGCCGGCACCCTCCAATACCTTTTCCGAACTCAATCTATCACATGTTGTACATATGCATAATCAAGTTTCAGATTACGATTACGTTTTTCCGTGAAAAGAACAATAGATGTTTTATTCGAATTGACCGAAAGGCCATATTGGCGACACCAACTTTCAACTACCTGAAGAGCATTTTGCATCAGGTCGAATAAGGTAGTAATGCACAAACCCACTATCAATGTTAGATAGTCGTCGGCAAATCCATAGGTAGGAAAACCGCCATTATTGAGTAACCTCAATAGCGTATCTGCAACGAGATTCCACAAAAGTGGAGATAATACTCCCCCTTGAGGGCATCCGCAGACACTTAATTTCCTAATCGCTGCTTGACGTAATGTCGAGTAGAGATTTCGGTTTTTAAGCATCTGGTGAATCCATTTGGTAATAATATTAGGTAGCCCATGACAACGTGCGGCTTCCAATATTGCATCGAAAGACATGTTGTCGAAAGCACCTTCAATATCTAAGAAAGCACCCAAGCACGATTGCTTTTGAGCGAATGTTTTCTCGATATCGTACACAACCTTGTGTAGAAGAGTCACGGTGGACTTTCCAGATTGGTAAGCATGTTGATTAACATGAAGAGGCATGTTTGCCAAACAGTCATCACGAATGTGATGATCGATAATACGTTCTAAGCATTTCAGAAGAAATGAGGTCAGACTTATGGGTCTAAAAATCTTCGCTTCTTCATACGAAGCACGTCCTCCTTTGGGATAAACTTTACAGTGACATCCCGCCAGGATATGGGAATATACCCAGTAGCAAAACTGCATACTAAAAGCTTTTTCAAAACATGTTTGATATGTTCAAAACCTCTCTGAAGTAGAACGGGATAAATCCCATCCTCCCTTGGAGATTTGTAGGGAGCAAAACTGTTAAGTGCCCATTGAATCGATTCAGTAGTTATGATTCTACGTGCTTTGAGCCCAAGACCCATAGCTACATGAAAAGACATCAGGATCATCCGAAGATGTTATATCGACACATCCAGGGAAGTGCGTATCAAATAAGTGCTCTAACGATTCTTCATTAGAAGAAGTGTAGTCGCCATTTGGCTTGCGAATTTCGCCAACTTGGAAATCCTCGGATCTCACAAGAATTTTATTTAATCGACTGGCTTCACTCAAATTGGAAACATTTGCAAAAAGGGTTTTCCAGCCTGATCGTTCAGCAGATCGTAGAGCCAAATTGAAAGAATCCGTCCCTGCTGAATGACGTCTGTTCCAACTCCTTCTACACTGCTTCCTTAGCTTAGCCAAATCGGAATTCCACCAAGAGTTCCTTTTGAGGTTTTTAAAGAACGCAAAGGGCAAGCTTCTTCGAAAGCTTCCACGATGTGCAACGTTGTAGTATCAACTGCATCATCCAAGTCGCTAGGAGTTTCTACAGAAGGTAGATATCCATGAAATTTGGTAGAGAGCAACTCTGTGTAAAGACCCCAGTTTGTAGAATGAGGATTTCTAAAACGCAAGGTCTGCGAAGTAACATTCAAATGATCAAAGTAAATGTAGCGATGGTCAGATATCGATTCCTCATCTGACACATGCCAATTCGTCAACTCGTGACTGATTGTATTGGAGCAAAGGGTTATGTCTAACACCTCTGCTCTATTAGATACCATAAAGGTTGGGCGATTGCCTATGTTAAGTAAACTAAGTTCGGTACTACTTAAGTATTCCATCAAGCTGGAGCCTCTCAGATTGATATCCGAGCTACCCCAGATGATGTGATGAGCATTAGCATCACTGCCGACAATTAGCGGAAGGCCTTTTGAAGTGCAATATATGACAACTCGTTTAAAAGCATCCGTAGGGGATGGTTCATCATGTGGTAAATAAACCGAACAATAGACGTATTTCCTGACGGGGGTTCCGTCAGTTGCATCAATTGTGACATCACATACATCTCTAGTTGTTAGTTCAGAGATAAGTGTAGCAACAATAGCATTGTTAACAAGCACACATGCACGCGGCATTGATCGAGAGTTTGCCATTTCTTTATTGAAAGCAGCAAAAACCGGGTTCACTAGGTTACCTAGGTAGAAGCTACCCTTGCGAAAATAAGATTAATCGTTGCTGTTCTTTTATGCTGAAGATTTATTTGAGCTATCTTAACTGAAGCCATTGCAAATTAAGATAATGCACTCCACAACTTCAGCATTAATATGAACAGCAACGATGAAACCAAATTGGTATCTTATCAAGAAAGTCAAAGACGAAACACAGAGTACAATGTGTATAACGCATAAAGCGAATCCATATAGGTGACAATTTGTTGAAAAACTAAATAAAAACATGCTCATAATCACTTTTATTTAAACTCAAGTTGAGATTGAATAAGAGTAGCCGATTATTTCGGAGAAGCAAAAGTCAACTACGCCATAGCTCCGGTTAGCGCAGTAAGGGCTAGATACTGTGAAGGGTGCCCTGGTGCTTCACAGGCTCCGTTAGCGGTTAGGTTCTTTTAGACCCCCTAACCATTCATTCGTAGGCACGGTAAGCATAAAGCCGCATCACACCAAGAATTTAGGGTCACCTGTATGGTGGACTTCTACCACCGAAACAGGCAATCCGTAGCGTTATTCTTAGCCAGATAACTGGCTGCCGACACCACACAGCTGTCTTGGCTGTTCGGGGAGAGAAGTTGACATTGACTTTAC
This sequence comes from Armigeres subalbatus, assembly GCF_024139115.2. Classification (NCBI taxonomy): domain Eukaryota; kingdom Metazoa; phylum Arthropoda; class Insecta; order Diptera; family Culicidae; genus Armigeres; species Armigeres subalbatus. The sequence goes on from NW_026942264.1 coordinate 45,568, forward strand.
GTCAACTCTCAATGTGTGTTGTGAGTCGGACCTTCCGGAAGCAATCCTTGCTCTTGCCAAAGTATGTAAAGATATCCAATTGATGCTGAAGTTGCTCAAAGATCGCAGAAAACCGTGGATCATCCGATCTGCATACGTGAGGACAACCAGAGCGGTGTAAGACAGGTGGAGAACGAGCATGTTGATACGAAGTATTTTTTCAACAAGGACCTGAAAAACAAGAACGTCATTAGCTTGCTGTATTGTGCTCCTGAAAATTTGCTGGCAGACAAGATTACGAGACCGCATCGAAGAGCACAAAATTATTTAGTGCAGAATCAATCGTGTTGTAGGCTGCCGTAACCTGAAAGTAGACGTATATGCCATTTTCCAAAAAAATGTGTTAACGAGTAGTACTCATCGAACTTTTTAACAGAAAATGGTAATCATGTATGTTGTAATTAAGCGCTTATGTCACTTTCTCAGATTACGGCAGTAGGAGCTTATTAAACGAAATACATTGATTTTGTGTTCGATTGATATGGAACACGATTTTTGTCTTCAAGTTTTCAAAATATCTTCATTTACAATAAATATTTAGTCGCTGACCAAGGTGGCTTCACTTGAATTACCCTTTCAACTAATCAACGATTCCTTTCCCGTGGCGCTCACGGAGATGCAGAGTATTCCTTTCCTAATTTTCCTCTCTTAATACCAGTTCGTCGAGCTTATTGTATTTAAGACTATGGATCTTTGAGCATTCTATAAAAATATTGAATTTGGAAGGAAAGGATAGCTTTTTGGTACAACTTTTTGTATGAGCTGAACTGATTTAAAATTGATCAGATTTGGGAGCACACACTCCACGATGAGTTCCTTTAAAAGTGGCACAAATGCTGGGGTATATTATATTAATAAAGTGACCAGATTTGTCTTGGCAATTCCGATACAGCGACCCTGAACGCCATGCAATTATTAAAATCATTTTCCTTCTACATTTAGTAGGTCATGTAAACGGATGGAAAGCACGATTGAACAGGTTGGAACCTGTCCATTTATGTTTAGCAAATAGCAATGTGATGGGATTCGGCTTTACAGTCTCAAAATTGTTCAAACAATTGTTCCATCACATATATTTAACAGTCGAGACACCATAGAGGCAAATAGCAATCGATGTTGAATGAATACAACGGATATTTAAGTATAAGCAAAACTTTGCCAAGTATATCATACAGCTGGCTTAGAAGTACTAGTTTACTCAACGTAACAGGTTTGTTAAACAATCATTTAATTGTTTTAATGAGAGAGTACGGATGCTCTCAGAGACAGCAGAATGTCGCATGAGAGATATTATAGATAGCATGCAACATCCAAAAGTTGCTTGGCCGAATATGTCGTTTTATCGAACATACCATAAGGCCGAAGCCCATCTAGCCTAAAGGCTTTTGGCCAAAAATGTCATTTGGTAAAACAGTTCCTTTGGCTGATAAAACTGGTTGGCCGAATAGCTCAATTGGCCGAAAACTCCCATTGGCCGAAATGGTCGTTTGGAAGAAAGGGGCTTTTGGCCGAAAGTTTCGTTTGGTTGAATTATTCTCCAAAAAAAAAACTTGTTGCGTCGAATAGGTCATTTGGCAGAAAACGCCGTTTGGCCGAAATGGTTGTTTTCTAAAAAAAAAAATTGGTCCGAATCGCTCTTTTTGCTAAAAGACAATTTCAATCAAATAGCATTTTCGGCCGAGTGATCTATTGCGTTAAACGACTTTTCCGGCCAAACGGAAATTTCAGCCAAATGACTTGTTAGAGCAACACTTTTTCGGTCAAATTACCAGTTCGGTCGAATATCCATTTTGGCTGTTTGTCGCTTTCAATTACATGACATTTTCAGTAAAACCATTTTCGGCCAAATAGCCGTTTCGGACAAACATTCAATTCGGCCAAGTGGATTTAGGCCAGATGACTTTCGGCTTTATGCGTTAATTGGCAAAATGGAATTCGAATAAATGGCTTTTCGCCGTGTGACCTTCGGCAAAACGACGGGAAGGCCGAAGGCCAAAATGCCGAGAAATTAAGAAAATTATTTTGAACTTTTTAGTGGAATATCTTCACTTGTCATAAGACGAGTTTGTACAATCCCATTGAATTCCACCACTTAATTGTATCTTGACAGATACGTATTTCTGAAACTTTAAACGTTCTTCTTAAACACATTTACACTGTAATTGTTTTTTACAACACTATCTGGAACTATCTTCCATGACATTTTCTGGAAGATCTCGAACACCAGTAAACACGAGGAAACGCGGCGGACTTTGGGATTATCTAAATCAACGATAGCCATACTAGAGTTTCTAGTACGGGTCGCAAGGAGAAAATACACTTTCTTGATTAGGTCGATAAGCTAACGGGGTGCACCCGATCGCGTCGACGTCAAGATTAGGAATTCTTTATTCAACGAAATTGATCCGGGTTTTATACCCTTCGATTTACAATCAATTCATTCATTACAAAAAATACTTAAATTTGCTGATGAGACAGTTGGAGCGACCAAAATGCATAGTTGTAAATTAATTGTTTCGAATGCTATGATTGAGGGTCTTGCCCCGTTGAGTAATTTGATCCCTTTGCTGTATCGTTCTATCGGGCTCGGTTCTCGCGGGGCATGAACTAGCAAGAACGATGCAGCTCAGTGGTGGCGTACATCCAGATGGGTTGTGCCATTGCATAATATGCACTTAGTGCCAGGGTATTGACTTTGCGTTACGATGGTTTCAAATAGAAGTTTAATGACTTGGTTTGTTCACTACTTTTTGCGGTATCATAATAAGAGTAGTTGATGTGTGGATTTATAAATGAGTAGATTAATTGCTTTGCTAATATTTTGGTCGAGTGGTGTACTACATTTCGACCTCAACAGTAAGACCGTCTTCAGTGTCTCGTACTTGACTCGACTAGGTCCGAATAATTTTCCGTAATTATGCCGAACAGTTTACCGTGAAAAGAAAAGAAATACATGGGAGTTCCGGAAAACTTTCCATTAGATAATAAAAAATCCATACGAATTCCAATGAATTTCATTTAGAAATTTCGAACAATCTTTCGTAGAAATTCAAAGATTTTGTTTGTTGAAATCTACATTTTGAACGCAGCGGAAACTCCGGAGAATTTCTCGTAAATATTCAAGACAGTTTTTCGTGAATCTTCCGCGCATATTCCGAAGCATTTTCCTGTACAAATTTGGAACAATATGCCGTAAAAATTATTAACAGCTTCTCATGTAAATTTCTAAGAATTTTCGTGGAAATTTCAAACAACTTTTCTTGTGAATTCCATACAGCTTCTTTCGGAAATTCTAACGAATTCTCAAAACTAGTAGTTCTCGTGGAAAATCCGAAAATAATTACCAAATGAGTTTTTGAAAAAAAAAATACTTGGAAAATTGTCTGGGGAAGTTCATTTGTTTCTTTCAGCGGAATTCAAAAGATTTTCCCGTTAGGCTCTGATTAGACATAAAACTTCTTTTAAATCCTGCCGTTAAGCCCCAATCGCAATACAACGGAATGGCGACGGAAACGGAAAATTTGACAGTAAGCCCATATATTTTCTGTCAAATTTGCCGTTTCCGTCGCCGTTCCGTTGTATTGCGTTTGGGGCTTTGCCGTCGCCGCTCCGTTCCACATTGCGTTCGATAATTGTCTTGATAAAATAAAAAACCCAAAAAAATGCAGATTTTTTAATAAAAAATTTGCCACGCCGATTCACGCCGCCGCCACCGTCGCCGGGTAAAATTTAGACAAACGCCGCCGTCGGCGATTTTTGGACCGGCGCACACCTCTAGATGCGAGCCGCATTGTACCATGTTTTCAAGCTATCAAAGATCGTGGGAAAAGTACACGGTGGACAATTTCAAACGTGAAAATGTTTCGAAAACTGTTGAAGGATTTTGAGGTCACTCCTGACTGAATCCAAGTTTCAAAGTGCTCGCGTTTTCGGGGGCACACCACTCGATGCGGAGGCGGCGGACTACTATCATTTTTGTTGATTCAGCTTTGCTGCGTCGCAGCATGGGTGAAAAAATAAAAATGACAGTTGTGCGTTGCTTCCGTATCGAGTGATGTGCCCCTGAAAACGCGAGCACTTTGAAACTTGGATTCTGTCAGGAGTGACCTTAAGTAGACCGAGCTCCATTGTATTCAAAGGTGATTGAAAGGCCAAAAACACGAAGCAACTCATCAATAGGATCAGAAGCATCATCCGGAAATGGCCGCCGTCCAACGGTCATGTGATACCTGCAAGATTAAACTACGCCGCACGGTGGACCACGGACCATATGCTATTATTCATTAATCTAAATTTAAAGACTAAGGCCAACTCTTTATATAAAGTGTATTAGATTGAACTGCACTTCTTAGTATTTTTTACCGAGCTATCCTTTTCATTCCCGCTATTTAGTGGTCACCCGTTATACTTGAAACACATGATTGGAAAAATGCGTACTCTCCCCTTACCCGATGCGCACTCTTACCCCACCGGTGAAGTAAGAGTGCATTTTTTACATGACTTGCCAGAAGGGTTCTACTAAAATGAATTACGAAAATTTCAATGTTTTTTCCACTGGGTAACATATACGAATAGTATACGAATCGTCGACATTGATATGATATGCAGAAGCTTGCTTCATAAGGGCTACATGATCCATCCAAATCTAAGTGCATACTCTTGCCCCACTCTACTCTATAGACAGGAATGCGGCAATTTATCACAAACTGCTTCTTTTGTTACTGTAACTCTAATGGTCATAAAGCAGTTATTTGATTTCAAAATGACGAAAATACGTAAAGTATACCATTTCAAAAAAAAAAATTCGCCGTAAAAAATTAAAATTTCATTTTGTTTCGTAAAATTTCGAATTGTATGGACCTTAATTTCGTATATTTCCAAGTCTCGAGAGTAAATTCATACATATTTCGTATCGTTTCCTTAGAAAAAGTGTGTTATCACACCCTTGTAATGAATGTAAGCTTTTCATACAGATACTGTATTAACAGAATACAAAATTGTTAGATTTCAATACAATAATGATTGTATTAAAATCTTCAAAAATTGTATATGCCAACAGTTTCTGTGAGGTTCTTATGCAAAACTGTATTAAAATAGTCTTAAATAAATATACCTATCGAAGAAAGGGTTCCAGTTAAAAAAGTGAACAAAAGTGTAAAATCATCGTTTTGTATGCTATTTCGATTTCAGCCAAACCGGGGAACCAAAATGAGAGCTCAGAGACAGGCAAAGTTCAATAATGGTACGTCCCCGAATAATTAACAATCCTCTGACGTAAACTTTAATACTTGTTGCCTAGCGTCAGCATCCGATGTGACAACTCCTTCCTCTATCTCGCATCGCCAAAACCTGTCGCTTCCATTTCTGTCCGTCGAGCTGATCCGCAGGCGACGACAACCCCAGCCGACCACACTCTAAATTGACTGAGGAATGTAAATTTCATCAGTCCATTTTTCGCCTTCTGTTCGTTTCGGTTACTTTCATCCCATCATCATCATTACCCTACTCTCCGGAGGCACTCAGCGCCTTTTAGCAGCCAGTCCGACGTACGTCATGCCACACCTCGCATCGATCCACACTTTGGACGCTGGTTGCGGACCGGATCGGTTCGGTAGCCATGGCGACGACAACCGACGACCATCTTTCATTAATTTTTATTTGCTCCCACCACCGCCGCTCCCAGCGGTGATGGTCGTCGACGGACTTGACCTGACCATCATCCTCCAGTCCAGAAGTCGTCAAAATTGTATCCCCGACTTTGTATGATCTCAAATTCTCTCAGCTTTCTCTGTCATTCGTCCACTTTGGAGAACAAGCACTCTCCCCACACAAAAGATTCACACATTAATTTCGACCAACGGTGCTAATTTGCCCCTGTCTCCCCTCCTCTAGGAGGGTCGCCTTCGTCATCCACATTCCCCACGAAGTATTTTTGGCTGATCAAAACCGAAACATTTTAACACATTGTTTTTGGAATTGTCGGTAATTTTGTTCGACTGAAAGGCTTTCGTATCACTCATGAAACAATAACCCAGATGATTCCAATGCAATGCTTGATTTGCATTGATAAGCGTATTTTTAATTGCCAAAATATGATTAGAATGATTAGATTGCACAAAGCCTATCTATTAAGATACTTGTCATTGTGATCCAATTAATTATATGGAAATAATTTTATGATCTTGTGAAGACACTGAAGTAAAACTTCCTAAAAATTTCATCCTGAAAAAGATGAGACTTTGCACTACTATTTTAATCAGTATGTACACTAATTTGGCTCTGACGCATCCGATTTTCGATTTT
>NW_026942265.1:0-29516 GCF_024139115.2 Armigeres subalbatus
TTGATTTTCAAATAATAAGGCCCACAAAATTTCCCGCCGCTTTTCGCCAATGAATCTGCAGCTTTTGTCATGTAGCTTATGCATTCCTCCATCCCCGTTAGTAGCCATAGATAGGTGAAAATTGCTTTCGATAATAAACTGATTGATACAAGAAGGTTATGGACACAGCAATCAATAACGACCGATAGTTATATAATTGACATAATCATTACTTCAAAAGCACCTTCATCGTTTTAGTGCGCTCTGAAAGTCGTAATGGCCAAAGAGGTCATGAGCACCTACGCTGGAGGCTGTCGGTGGGCTTGAATTGGTGAATCGGTGCGTTTATTGGTTTCCATCAATTCGTGATATTCCGGAGTAAAGCAATCCTATGTACATTCGTAAGCTATAGCTGTTTACATTCTCCTGATCGGCACCAATTAAGCCATGAGTTTATTGTTTTTGCACTTTTGCAAAACATTGCACCAATAACAGCAAACCCAATTGTTGCCCCCATATCATAAAGTTGTTTGGAAATACACTCCGAGTGTCCTCCGTACAATCCAAAATGTAGGTGATGATCACAACCGATCCTATCGAATCCATTTCTATTAACGGTCTTGTATCTAATCGCTGCACAATCTGAAGTCATTTCACGCTCCAAAAACTTGCCGGGTAAAAGAGTGACACCTGCACAAACAAACCGTTCGGTTGATCGCGCTCGCGCGGGTAGGGGCGGAACTTGGGGGCGATGGGACGACAATGAGCGAACGTTGGCGAAATGATGGAGCAAAACTGCCTGAATTCCAGTGATCGACTTGAGCCATGTAGTCTAAGGTCAGTTGGTCAATTTCACGCAGGATATAGTCGTCATCATGCGATCACAAAGCGTCCGGCAGCGATCGAGGCGGATCTTATGATAGTGATCAAAAATTTAATCACTACCTATTGAGATGGGAGGTCATTTTTCTGAAGGGTTTATTGATTCAATATTGTGGTGACACGCAGAATTATTCATACATAGCACTGGAGGAAGTGGCTTGTAGTTGAGCATTGCTGATCTGCTTATGATAATGCTTTGATTCAAAATAATTTAGGTTTGTTGGATGCTCCACAACTTATTCGAATAATACTTGTGTTGTTCGTTAAGGTCTGGCAACAGCATAACGACAATCATTTACGTTATTATAGGTAACTTTGATGTTGAATTTATATTTTTTAATCAATACGTTTTAGGCCGTTACAATTATTTAATTAACATTATGTCCTACTGTTCTCCGAAAGGTCAAGGGGGGTGAATGAAATGATGAAGAATGAAGAAAATCAAAAACTCCTTGGATTTGTTAAAGAATGTTTTGAAAATCCTAAAAATTATCCGAATTTCTATTTCTTATTTTTTGGCAAAATAGTTTTAAAATATTTGTATCGGCCTTATTTTATTTTAAATAAGTAATTCACAAATTCCTTCTAGCATGCTGTTTACGATGCTATCTTAGTTGTTTGGCTAGTCAATGTACTTCATACTCTATCGTTTTTTTTTGCGCTTTGATTGATTCAAACAGAGCATTGAGTGTATAACGAAATACATTTCCGGTACGAAGAAGAACAATGTATGTTTACAGTATTGAGTCATCTGATGGGGTTAACCATTGACGTCAATTTAAGAATGTCATTTGGAGATGCTTGACCAACAAACCAAAAACTACAAGGCGAATACTTCCTATGGCATTTTTTAATCTTAACTTTGATGTACATATGTACACAGTTCGAACAAAACCTGTAAATTTCCGTTCAAGTAGATGTAACAAATTGACCTCCGTGTTTAACAACATAAAGTTATAGGTTCTTTTAAATTTACACGTGCTGTAATTTATTTGTTTCTTTTTTTATTGGAAAATAAAAAAATAGTGCCAACATGGGGAACCGAACTTCGATCCGCAGAGTGAGAGCCTATCTCGACAGCCACTCGAGTATTTTCACTTACGAGCAGATCCAAATAGAACAGGTTAAGCGTTCTGGTGATTCAACTACTCTCTAGCAGACTAAACGTTAGCTTAAATTTACACGACACGGAATCTCTTCCAAAACGGAACTGTTGGAGATTGAGTTTGTTGAAAGCATCACAGATTTCTCGTCGGAATGGGCAACAAACAAAGAGTTACAGTGATGAAATGCAGCGCAATAAAGGCTGCTTTGTTTTTATATGTGCATATATCCATTTTGGTTGATGCTTATATGAATAAAATCGATGCCAGCTGCGGTTTGAATGAAACGCAATAAAGTTTGTTTTGATTTGTTTTGACAACCACGTGCTGGCTCATCAAGGTTTCTGGTAGAATCATGTAAATTTAAGATAAACTGAATTCAAATTTCAATTATTTTATTGTTTCCATCACAGAACGTAAAATTATGGTCTGGTACACATTCTGTTACCGAATTTTACATTCAATTATGAGTTCCGTCGTGTCTAATTTTCATAATATTTTACTGTGTAGATCTGAACCAAGCTTTGCTTAGTTGGACAACCTGATCAACAATCAGATATCATCGTCTACACTGTTCGAACGAATTATGTACATTTACATCAAATATCATGCACATAATTGGAGCATGATAAACGATAGAAATTTACATTTAATTCCATTTTTACATCACTTATCATTTCAAATTTTTGTGTTGTTTTAAATTTACATGTTCTATTTTATGCTATATAAATAAAAAATGGTTAACATGAGAATCGAACTCAGGTCCGCAGAGTGATAGCCCGTTCTGATACCACTCTACCGTCTTCACTTCTTGAAACAAATGTTGCCCAAAGAATAACAGGTTCTGAGTTATGGTGATTCAAATATACCAATATCGAACCCGTCGTGATCGGGTCCTGTCTAGGTAATGTAAATTTACATGTTCTGAGTAATGCGTGCGCATCGTCAAGGGGAAATATCTGACTGGATGAAGTGCAAGAATTCGAAGTTTTTCCAACGATTTAAGTAAACGCCTGATGAAGTACACCGATGAAATGCAGCATTACGTATGTTGCTTTGTAGTCGTAATAGAAAATCTTAACTTTAGTATGGCTGTGGTCGAAAACGAAGGTTTCCCTCTGCATTTGCAGCTGCCGTGATGGAATTGTTTGTTTTTTTACATTCTAGCAAGATCGTCGCAAGCGTGGCCATCTTTTATTTCGGTTCACATGATATCATGTAAACTTAATGGTTTATAAATGAATTTTCATGGTGAATAAAGTATTGTTGTCAACAGAGTGTAGTAATAATGGTAAGGTAATGTATTTATACGGTTTAATTCATGCTCTGTTTATGTGCATGGTTTTCAACGCATAATTACATTGAGAAAACGATTACATGATCTGCATTTACATTAGTTTCATTGATTACATTACCAGTAGAAGTCAAATTTTTTTGCAGTGTACAATCTAACGTTGCACCTCTGATTAAATTAACCATTCCAAACGTATTCTAATAAATGGTGTTACCGGCCACCATCTTACTGAGTCCAGTTCCGAATCGCGCCAAGCCTTCCGTAACCGGCGGCGTCTGATTGAAATCATCACGTGCCTAACTAATGGGAAAGGCTTCCACTGCACGTTTTTTTGCGCCGTCCAAAAATAGTGCGTAAAGGTGGTGCGCGGAAACCGCAGATCAACGATCGCTGATCAAAGCGATGAACTTTCGGCATGGCAAGTTCCAACTCTTAGGTAGTGTCTGCCGTGACGACCAACGTGACGTTATTTGGGGGTAGGAACGCGATTTAAATCGTTTACGAGCTCTTGTTGTATTTTCTGTCTACTTTCAAGGTTGCTTTGACTCACTGTCAAAGCTGAATCATTAATCAAGGTCACTGTCGACGGAGTGTACATTTTAAATTCAAAGTGAGACATGTTTCTGTAATGTGTCAAAACCACTCGCATTAATTGAATATGTTAGTTGACAATATTTCACTTCATAGGAAACTAATTGGTTCGTCCACAAACCAATTTAGGGTCTTCCTTAGCCGTGCAGTAAGACGGGCGGCTACAAAGCAACATGCTGAAGGTGTCTTGGTTCGATTCCCGGTCCGATCTAAGGAATTTTCGGGTTGGAAATTTCCTCGACTTCCCTGGGCATGAATCCCTCATGATAAACAAATGCAAAAAAGGTAACTTGGCCTAAAAATCCCGCAGCTAATAAATGTGCTTAGAGAGCACGCTACAAGGCGGCAATTTCCCTGTGGGGTTTATAATGACAATAAGAAGAAGACAAACCAATTACACAGGATTCTGTTTTCACACGATTTTTTTCGCTAGTGATTTTTATCGTGTGACTTCAATTTGCCACCAAAGTTATGCAACATGTTTTACCAAAACACGGTTACAATACACCCGTTGAGAATCAACGTACTTTCATCCAAAAATAACAAAAAAAATACCGCATGTAGTGCCAATAAGGAGGAATAGACAACTATTTTATTAGTAAAATGACAATTCCTCCTTTAATAGTGTAATTACTAACGCTACTGTGGAACTCCGAATCTGAGCTAATTTTTTCGGGTAACCCAACCCCGAGAGCGAAGTCGAATGAAAAAGAAGGATGAGAGGGTGAAAAGTCAGTCGGTAATAGACTATTAACGTGTTCAGAAGTGTCTCTCAAGTCGCCAATAACACCGACAAGCAAGTGTAGAAAGTCGCCATCTTTACCGCCAGGTTTGGCCGAAGTCCACGCTCCTAGAAGGTTGTGCCTAGGTTGCGACCGGGTGAGAAACACGAAGCTATCGCCTTCAGAGGATTTCCGTTGAACAGAAAAAGACGACATCGGACCAAGCGCTTGGTGTGGCCTCCGACCATCGCACAGTGATGCCACTCCATACAAAACATGGAAAAAAGTCTTTTCAATCACTTTTTGACAACCGATTGTCTCGCAACAGGTTGCATTCGATGCGGAATATTATCCCATTGTTTCCTATTGAAAATTGGCCGGATAGGACTATGGGCTCAAAAGCTGTGGCCAAAATACATTTTTTTCATACAAGAACCGGGTAAAACCCCATCACTCATTTTTTGGCACTTATCCTCAACTGACTCGCTCGCAACAAACTGCATTCAAAGCAGGATCCTGTTCCATTGTTTCTTATTGAAAATTTGGTCAGATCGGACAATGGGATCAGAAGTTATGGCCAAAATACTAATTTCATTATTACAATACAAAATAACTTTTTTGGCATTCATGTCCATCCGATTTGCTTGCAACAAGTTGCGTTCGGCGAGAAATGTTATATTACATATAAACAAATATGAAAAAAAAGACCTATCCACATATTTGTGTTATTTTTACCTTTTCTTACATATTTCTTTATTCTTTTGAACGAACGAGAAAGGCACCCGAGTAGAAGAAAATATCTCAATAATATCAAATGTTGATAAGATAGCAAAATGAGATATGGACATGATTGATATAAGAGATAAAAGATCAGACGACAATATCAATATTTTGCACTAAAATATCACGAGGAGATCAAGTTATGCTATTTGTAATAAGTGATCAATATCATGTGTCATTGATTTGTTCTTATCCATAGCATATCTTGATATTTAAATGATATTTCGGTGCAAATTTTGGATAGTGTTACCTGTTCTTTATCTCTTATATCAATCAAGTCCATATCATGTTTTGTTATTTTGCTCATGGCTTCTGCCCGGGCACCTTCACCGATAGGTGGATTATTTAGGGTTTTTGTGCTTGAGATTGCTAGGAAGTTTTTTTTCAAACAGTGATATATAAAACATATCATATACATATGACGATTTTATGACCCTGAAATAAGCCTTAAGGTCTGAGGGAAGGGTTTTCCGTTAAAAAACACGTGGCATCCCTCTCTGAGAGAGAAAATTGCCCAATTCAGCCCGCCAGAATGACGTTGTCAGTGTCGCCAACTTCCGGGGGAACTTCCGGAGGAACTTCCGGCGGAATTTCCGGGAGAACTTCCGGCGGAACTTCCGGGAGAACTTCCGGGAGAACTTCCGGGAGAACTTCCGGAGGAACTTCCGGGGGAACTTCCGGAGGAACTTCCGGGGGAACTTCCGGAGGAACTTCCGGGGGAACTTCCGGGGGAACTTCCGGAGGAACTTCCGGGGGAACTTCCGGAGGAACTTCCGGGGGAACTTCCGGAGGAACTTCCGGGGGAACTTCCGGAGGAACTTCCGGGGGAACTTCCGGAGGAACTTCCGGGGGAACTTCCGGAGGAACTTCCGGAGGAACTTCCGGGGGAACTTCCGGAGAAACTTCCGAGAGAACTTCCGGAGGAACTTTAGGGGGAACTTCCGAAGGAATTCCTGGAGGAACTTCCGAAGGAATTCCTGGAGGAACTTCCGAAGGAATTCCTGGAGGAACTTCCGAAGGAATTCCTGGAGGAACTTCCGAAGGAATTCCTGGAGGAACTTCTGAAGGAATTCCTGGAGGAACTTCCGAAGGAATTCCTGGAGGAACTTTCGAAGGAATTCTTGGAGGAACTTCCGGTGGAATTCCTGGAGGAACTTCCGAAGGAATTCCTGGAGGAACTTCCGAAGAAATTCCTGGAGGAACTTCCGAAGAAATTCCTGGAGGAACTTCCGAAGGAATTCCTGGAGGAACTTCCGAAGGAATTCCTGGAGGAACTTCCGAAGGAATTCCTGGAGGAACTTCCGAAGGAATTCCTGGAGGAACTTCCGAAGGAATTCCTGGAGGAACTACCGAAGGAATTCCTGGAGGAACTTTCGAAGGAATTCCTGGAGGAACTTCCGAAGGAATTCCTGGAGGAACTTCCGAAGGAATTCCTGGAGGAACTTCCGAAGGAATTCCTGGAGGAACTTCCGAACATATCAATTCCATACATAGAGGAATATCCGAAGGAATGCTTGGAGGAATGTTCGGAAGAATTCCTCTGAAAACACTTCCAGGAATTCTCCAGGTTCCTTCTGGAGTTCTTCTGGAGATGCGTTCTGAATTTCCTCCGGAAGTTCCTTCTGGATTTCCTCCGGAAGTTCCTCCGGAAGTTCCTCCTGGAATTTCTCCGGAAGTTCCTTCTGGAATTTCTCCGGAAGTTCCTTCTGGAACTTCCCCGGAAGCTCCTTCTGGAATTCCGCCGGAAGTTCTTTCCAGAATTTCTCCGGAAGTTTATTTTAAAATTCCTCCGAAAGTTTCTTCTAGAATTCCTCCGGAAGTTCCTTCTGAAATTCCTCCGGAAGTTCCTTTTTGGAAAGCTTTGAAGTTATTTCTGGAATATCTTTGAAAGTTCCTTCTGGAAATTCCTCTTGGAACTCCTCCAAAATTTCTTTCTAGAACTCCTCCGGAAGTTTTTTTTGGAATTCCTGCGGAAGTTGCTTCGGAAAATCTGAAGTTCTTCCTGGAATCCTTCTGGAAGTTCCTCTAGGAATTCCTGGTAGACCAATTGATACGAACTCCAACACAGTTTGAAAATGTTTGACTTCTGGTTTAGTTGAGGTGCGAATCATATACACGAGCTCGACGGACGTGTATGGACATGACTGGTCAATGTCAGATGTTGACCTGTTAAACCAATTGTTCCAAACCTCACAATAGTTTGGACAACCTAGAAAATCTGGTTAGGGTATAACTGAAACGAAATTTGTAAGCGTGGTGTCTACGGACATGTATTAACATGAATGTATGATATCATGTTTGTATCGAGCGCAGTTGACCTTGTAGATCGATTGATTCCAGAACATTTTGGGTAGTTCATAACATCTGGTTTGGATATAACAGAGTTGAAAATCACACATATAGTTGATGTCAAAGCTATATTGAGCGCATTTGACTTGATAGACTCCAGAGCAGTATGGAGTACTTCGAACATCTGATATTGGTATAACTGAGTTCCAAATAGTATGCATGGGCTTTTCTGACTTGTATAGACATCTTATTGCTGTCAGATTTGTACCGAGCGCAGTTGACCTGGTAGACCAATTGATCCAAACTCCAGAACAGTTTGGAGAACCTGAAACATCTGGTATGGGTATAACTGTGCTGTAAATCATATGCGTGGGCTCTAAGGACTTGTGTGGACATGATTAGTCGATTTCCGATAGCTATCGAGCTCAGTTGACATTGATCCAAACTCCTAAACAGTTTGGAGATCCTAGAACATCTGGGCAAAACTGAGTAGAATATCATTCCCCTGGCCTCTACTGACCTACATGGACATGACGGGTTTCCATTGGTTTCCATTCCGTAGTTTTTATCGTCAACATTTACATATCATCTTTCATTACTATAGAGGTCATTTTGGAGTTGCTAGGGATGTACAGAAGAAACATTTTGTTGACACATAGTATAGTCAATGCTAGAATAGTGTTATAAAACAGTTTTTGATCCTGTAAGTTCCAACTGAAGAATGTCATGTAAATCAAAATTTACTATATTTTGAATAAAAAAACATTCTTACTCATGCCGCTCTAGGGACAAATTGAGCATCCCTAGAAACATATCTCACCAGCATGAAGAAACTAGATGAGATAGGTAAGACATCCGTAAAAGAATTGTGAAAATCGGTCGAAAGACGCTTGAGATACAGCTGTTTGAAAATTTAGTTCCCACGATTTTCTGATCACTGTATTCAGCGTGTTAATGCTTATGTTTGCTTCAAGAATGCTATGAAGAAAAATGCTATTTGCGCAGATTTGCGCAACACAATCATCGTATCCCCGAAAAGCTGAATAAATAAGCTTTGAAATAAGCCCGGTTCGGCATGCGTGCGATTGCGTGCTCATAGTTAAAAATCAGGTTGAACAACATCATGTCTTCGCCATACATGTTACAAGCAATTTTAAAAAACATCTTTGATTTACCATTGGATCGACATGATGCACCCCGTGCAATTTTCATCCAATCTTCGTGAAATTTTGAGGAAAGACATTTCAATTTCAACATTATGAAAAATTATAAAAATACTTTCAAAGCTGTACGCTCAACTCAATTTTCTTCACTTTTTTCCGCCTTGGCATCACTGTGCATCGCGACAAAGCCGTTCAACGGAAATCCTCTGAAGGCGATAGCTTCGTGTTTCTCACCCGGTCGCAACCTAGGCACAACCTTCTAGGAGCGTGGACTTCGGCCAAACCTGGCGGTAAAGATGGCGACTTTCTACACTTGCTTGTCGGTGTTATTGGCGACTTGAGAGACACTTCTTAACACGTTAATAGTCTTCCACCATTGTGGGGATCTGTTCTGCGTGGACACGATTTACACTTTTCCAAAAGCCCGTTCAAGCCCGTAGCCGACACCAAGGTCGAGCCCGATTCCCGTCCGACGACCATTTCAAGAACCCCGCTAACCTCTATCATCGCCGGCTTTGGGTCAGTATCTACCGGTGACCGATATCAGGACGATCCCGAACCCCACCCGGCCTCTGCCACCCTGTAGGCCTCTGCCCTCGCTGCCGTTCCGTTGGTACCAGCCAGTAATCGGCTTCAGATCAAGCCCAAATCCCGTTCGACGACCATCTCAAGAACCTGGCCGACTCCCGCCTGATACGGTGGCCAAAGCAACGCCACCCATCTGCAGAACCTTCCAGAATAACACCGTGGCCCCAACTCCTCAATCAACCGCAACGTATCTAACCCTATACAAATAAGAGAATAAACATAAAGCTAAGATGAATCAAAACTTTCAATACTTTTTTAAGCTAGTTAATTCCCTGCATGTCCGTACGTTGGTTCTTGTACCGTCCACTTCCAATTGTTGGTATTCGTGTGTTCCTTTGAGCAGGTTGGTGTCGACCCTGGTGATTTGTCTCGGTGATCTAGTTAGGGACGTTACAAGTTTTAAACAATATTGCGAGAGCTAGAATCCTATTTGACACCGGAAGGGTTCCTCGATAAATTGTCATTGAATGTTTGCGTTAGCTTACAAACGATAATGACAACATATTTACGTAAATGCATGGTTGGCGATAAATTGAACACTTCATCAAACAAATGGTGATTTCAGAATTGCTATTTTCCGATTGACCAGCGCACAACGTCACGTGGATCTCTTGTGATAGACGTACTGAAAACCAAATCGACCACATCTGCATCAGCCAAAACATAATGACGAAGCCTTGTCGTTGACCTATAGAAGACGCAGACATTGCATCTGTTCATCACCTTCTAATAGCCAAAATCCGATTACGTATTGCTCAGATTTAGCCGCAGGAGGAGAGGACGAAGATTCGACAAGCCAGGGGTGACATTGCGCATCTTGAATCGAATCACTCGATTCGTACGTTTTTGCATTCGATTCGAAAAAATTGCGGCATTATGTATTTTGTTCGACTTCATTCAGTCGCAGTACAAGATTTCGAATGGTGCTGTACTATAGCTCAATCGAGTATGTTCTGTCAAACGAAATGTAAACAGAGAGAATGAGAGATAGCTGTCTCCGTGTGGAGAGACAACCTTCAGCGCATGGCGAATGTGAGTAAACAAAGAGAATAAGAGTAATTTCATCTGCGTGTAGCATGTTGCCTGTTGGAAAGGCATCTTTCAGGGCAAAGGCAATATTATTTATTTAGCAGTTGCAACCGATTAAATATTATGCCGATACGACATGTGTTGTAAATTGAGATATTGTTACAACACAAATTATAATGTTTTATGTTTATTCTTTTATATAGGTTTCGGCTGATGCGATTCGATCAAAAAATCCAAAAATACACAAATCAGCTCCTAATAAATCAGCCGAAAACTATATAAAAGTTCATTTAATCATCATGCAATGTTCTGTGAAATTGTTCTGTAGCATACCAACTGCCGTTTTTGCAATTCTGAGGTCAATCGAGCAATCAGAACCAATTTCCAGATCGAATGAGTGACGGAGGTGTATTTTCCTATACATTTTGGCTGAAATCCCCATACAAACTTCAAATCAAATGCGCCAGCTTATGCAACAAGCGATTGAGCTGAAATTTTCAGAGATTGATTTTCTCACCCAAAGACACAATTCTGGGGGGTGCCCCGTGGAATTCGACAACATTTTTTTCTCCCCATACATATCTGGGCCAGTCTATTCTCCATGTTAGGGGTGGCTGACCATCATCCGAGTGCCAGCGAGGGACTCTAAGTGAAACTGTGCACCATGCCCCACCGGGAATAATGAGGAATGGTCCTCCTGAAATTTAGGGGGTTTGGTGTCAGGCCCTGCAAGCCAGCCTTTAAAAAACATAAGCAACGAACAATCGACAAGACAGTACGGACCGGAACCATCGGCGAAGACCACTGCGACGAAAAGGGACTAGCGATTTGAAACTCGGTTCGTGGAACTGCAAATCTCTCAACTTCATCGGGAGCACACGCATACTTGCCGCTGTGCTCAAGAGCCATGGATTCGGCATCGTAGCGCTGCAGCTGTTTTGTTGGAAGGGATCAATGTTGCGAACGTTTAGAGGTAATCATACATGTGGCAACACACACGAGCTGGGAACAGTTTTCATAGTGATGGGTGATATGCAAAGGCACGTGATCAGGTGGTGGCCGATCAATGAGAGAATGTGCAGATTGAGGATCAAAGGCCGGTTCGCCAACTTCAGCATAATCAACGTGCATAGCCTACAGTCCGGAAGCACTGCTGATGATAAGGACGCATTCTACGCGCAGCTGAAACGTGAGTACTAACGCAGTCATCTCCTCCGCTGTGTGGCGGCGGTGAATGAATCACGAGCTCGCCCAGCTCTACGGCGAACCCATTATCCAGAAGGTAGCTAAAGCCGGAGAGGTACGATGGACAGGGCAGGTACAAGGTACAAAACGACTTGGCGAGCTTGGGGCGCATTCGACGATAAAGAGATGCGGCCTCGAGCCATGTATTGTGGCGTCAAATTGTTGATTAAGTGTTATCTGTTTAGATGTAAACTGAATAAATGAAATGAATGAACATTGAATTGCGGATAGCGAGTTGGCCTTACTATAGCTATTTCAGTTCAATTCTTAGTTCACCACGTTGATGACTCTTCTGCAAATATTCACCTCACGACGAGTTACCTGCCAGAGATGTTTAAGGTGATTATAGAATGAAGTCCGTGGTGAATTTCAAATTCACCACACGTTTATCTACATACATTTCTAAGCCCAAATCTGGCGTAATAGTTTTCGTACAGTGCCGAAACTTAAATTATGAATGTTCAGCATAACTAACCAAACGATCTACCATTATTTCAGCCCTATATGCGTTATGGTTCTTTTATCTTGTGCTCTCGAAAAAAATATTGGAAAAGCACGTGGTTTACAAAATGGTCGATTTCTGGCTTTATTGTATAATCACCTTAATACGCATTTTTATGTTCACGACCACAGGTCCTACAAGTTCCAGTGGATCAAAGAGTTGAGATATCTTGGACAATACCATTTGTTTGGTAAAAATATTCAGTTAAGGAATTTCAGGGATCTTGAACATGAACACGTTCTTCTGGATAAAATAAAATTATTCCAATCACTTGTCATAAGACGAGTTTGTACCATGTCATTTAATTCCACCACTTTATTGTACCTTGATAGATACGTATTTCGACCTCAACAGTACGAAATACGTATCTGGCAAGGTACAATCAAGTGGTGAAATTAAATAAGATGGTACAAACTCGTCTTATGACAAGTGAAGACATTCCACTTAAAAGCTCAAATTAATTTTCTTAACGTTATCCCAATTTTTCGATTTCTTGCGATTGATCGAGTCTGCATATGTTTCCTAAAGCTCTTCGGGAACTTTGCTGAGAGCAAAACATGCAGACTTCATTATCTACATCAGTTGTTTAAATGTTTCGCCCATTCGTCCACGTAGATGCCTTTTTGAATGAGTGCCACATTGCCCCTATTCGCATAAGCGTCCCATGTCAGTTTTATTCAACTTGAGAAATATGCCGTTGAATTTTTCAAACTCGTTTCACATGGAGAAATTGAAAAAAATCTAATAAATCGATAAAACCAGCAATCTTTCTGAAAAATGGACCATAATTATATTAATTTTATGTGCAAAAGTGTATTAAAGTCTGGGATGTGATTGTTATGCGAATAAATAGCAAGATGGGATAATACAAGTGGGTTTTGATTTTCAAATTTCTAGAACGAAACCTATTATTTTATCAGTTTTTCTTAAAAATGAAGTCATTTTAAGCTTATATCAGTCAGAAAATCAAAATCGTCAAAAATCGACATGGGACTCTTATGCGAATCGCGGCAGCACAGCTGGTGGGTAACTTTTATTTATTTATTTATTTCGTCAACCGACGTAGACTAGTACAAATACATATACATGTTTTTTTTCTTTCGTAATGCTATAGTAGATTATGAAATACAATAAAAAACATAAATTTTTTTTTTTTTTTGCTAAAGTTGTTTGTAATTATGAATTTAAATTGTTGAATTTCTTATGTTTGTTTTTTGAAAATATTGTTTAATGTTATGCCGAGACATTGTTAAGTCAATAGCTTCGCAGTGTTGATTATAAACAGCCATCATTCGGTTAAGAGGTCCAAATTTGGCATAATTTGTTCGGCGGTGGTTAGTGAAAAATAATGTCCTATGTCGAAGTAGCCGAGAAGGTATGTAAAAATTTAATTTCGACAAAATTTCAGTTGAGTCAACACGTTGAGATTAGACCTGTGCGCCGGTCATATAATCGGCGGCGGCGGCGTAGTGGTCACTTTTGCCCCGGCGGCGGCGGCGTCACGGCGGCGCGCCGTTGACTTTTATCGGCGGCGGCGGCGGCGGCGTGAACCGGCGTGGATGAAAAACTCAATGGCAAAAAAAAAACAATTTAAATGCGGATTTTTGAATTCACGTTGTTTTGATTCACACCGTACAAATCGCCAGTATAAAAATCAACTTCAGTGGATTAAAATTGAAATATTCTATGTTTGTCGATCATCAAACAGCACATTCCATAGTAAATTATCAGCGACACTAATAAATACCTGTTCTCAAGATGCTATTTAAATTAAAACTATTTTATTATTCTCTGATTTTGATGAATCAATATTTAACAACCTATCCTGCTTCAATTTTTGAAACCCTTGAGCAGTATTGAGAACTAGATTTCGGTGTCATAGGACTAATTTGTTAATATTTTTTTCCAAAAGTTTTCCCAATTCAGGACTTTGATAAACTCCAGTCGATTTATTTCTCAATATATCTCCTATTCTTTGAGTTACATATACAATTGGAAAATGTTTGAGCGGCTGCATATCTAGTATATTTAGAAAATTTGTAGTGCTACTTCGTTCACCTGCTGTGACCCTTGGATCCTGTAAGGGCATTCACGATGGAGTCCACTAATGACAACCACAATGGACAGTTTACTCCCCATCTCGCGTTCTTGTAGGCACAAATCCCAATAGATGATAAACATTACTAAAATGAGCTATGGCTGAGTAAGACTGGGGCACGATGACCAACCAAATTGAATATTTTCTTCAAAAGTTGATAAAATATGCCAACAAAGTTCTTGTGTGGAGTTCCTGAAGGGATTCGGAGGAAACTACGTTTTTATCTAAGGTTCATTGGAAATCCCTTTGTAAAACCCTGTAAAAAGCTCATAAAGGCATTTTTTTCAAAAACCATTAAGGTTCTCGTTGGGAAATTTCTTTAATAAAACCACAGGTAAAACCGTAGAATATTCTTTCAGGATTTCATTCGGAAATTTATTAGGGAATGAAATAGTTTCCGAAAGAATTCCTAAAACAATAGCCGAAGAAATTGCTGAAAAAAAATCTTCGAAGGGGTTCAGAAAGGACTCTCCGAGAGAATAGCGAAAAGCGTTCATAAAGACATTTCTGGCAAATTTGTTTAATGAATTTCGAAGGAACTTGTTTCTTCTTTTTTTTTTTAATAAAGACACAAAAAAAACTTGCTGTAAAATACTTCTTCCGAACTTGGCCAACTCCAGTATTGATCCCACGACTCACTTCCCATAAATCACACCAAGGAATAAAAAACCTTGCTCAATGTAGACTCGTTTATTCGTCATAAGGAACAAAGGTTTGGGTAAGCAGCTTATTATATGTGTAGGTATTTTATAATTTTCCCGGTAGAACCGGCTTCAAAAATAGTTTACAAGGAAGGAATTCCCGCAGATCAGAAAGAATCGTTTTAGTAAATTTCGAAAAAAATGTTCTAGGGAATTCCTAGAAGAATTCCCGAATGGTTCCCAAAAGCAATTTCCGAAGATATTTTTCTTTGAATTAATTTCTGAAGAGATTCCCGAAAAAAAAAAAACATAAGCGATGGAGAATGTTGTGACGGAATTATTGAGGAAAATGTCCAAGAACTTCTTCCTGAAGTTAGCAAAGAATTTTCAAAGGATTACCCGTAGAAATTCCCAAGGAATTGCTTAAGGTAGTTCTGAAAGTATTCATATGAGAATTTCAGGAAAAGTTGTTGAAGAACATGCTAAGGAATCCCTAGAGGAATTTCTATAAAATTTCCAACGTTTTTTTTCTACAAAAATTCCGACGGAATTCCTAAAATAATCCTACGTATTAATTTCCGAAGAAATTCCTAAGCAAACTTTCAATAACTCCGAAGGAATCTGTAAATGAATTTCTGAAGGAATTTTTAGAGGAATTCTAAAATATTTTCCGTCGATATTTCAAAAGAAATTTGCGTATGATTTTCGGAAGGTATATCCGAAAGAATTTCTAAGGGAATTACGAAAGAATTCCTAAAGGATTTTATGAAGCAATTCCTAAAGCAATTTCCTAATAAATTTTCAAAGGAATTTCCAAAAGAACGAACCTTAACGAATTTCCTAAGGGTTTCTTAAACAAAGGAATACGTGGAGGAAATTCTGACGTAATCCCTGAGGTAAATTTTAAGGAATATCCGGAAGAATTTCCGAAGAACTTTCTGGAATTCGTTTACGGAGGAGTTTTTGTAGAGGCAATTTCCTAAGGAATTCCTGGACGAATCTTCAAAGGAATTTCTGAAGGAAATTGCGTATAAATTACTGGGAAAAATTCCAAAGGAATTCTTGAAGAAACCTAGGAATTACATATAAAAAGAGTAGGCATTTTCTCTGAAATTCTATTAGGATTTTCTTCGTAACTTCCTTTGAGAATTCCTTCGGAAATTCCATCATGAAATCCTTCAAAAATACCTTTATCGATTCCTCTAGAAATTCCTTAGGAAAGTATTTAACTTTCAAAAAATTTTTTAGAAGTTCCTTTAGGAATTATTTTCGAAAATCCATTCAGGTTCTCCCTTCAAAAGTTTATTTGAAAATTCCTACACTAAACCCAACACAAATTTCTTTAAAAACGCCTCCAAAAATTTGTTTGGGAGCTCCTCCATAATTTTATTTTTTAAATAATAAAAATGCTGCTCGGAATTCATTCGGATATTTCTCCATGGACTTCTTTAAAAGATTATTCATAAAACCTCCGAGATTTCCTTCGGATATTTCTCCAGATTTTTTTTTGGTAGATCTTCCAGTAGATCCTTTGTAATTTATTAAAAATGAAGCTGTTTCCGATGTAGTCACTTATTAAATTTTCTAAAAAAAATCCATAGATAAGCAACAAACAAAAAAATACTTTAGGTAAAATGAAGACATTTTCGAAGAGATTCCTGCAGGAAGTTCCGGAAGAATTCCCGAAGAATGTTTTAAAGGAATTGCTAGAAGCAGTTCTGAAGAAATTCCTTAGGCAAATTTCGAATGAATTCCTTATGGAAATCTAGAATAACTTTTTCCAGTGATTCATGAAATAAATGCCAAAACAATTCCAAAAGGAAGAATTTCCGAAGGAATTCTCAAAAAAATCCGAAGAAATTCTCAAAAGAACGAATGGAATTTTTTAAGGAATTCCTTGAGGAATTTTCACATCCAAAGGAATTCCTCAAGGAGTCTCCGAAGGAGATTGTAGGAATTCGTAGAACAAAATCCGAAAGCATCCCTTTAGCAATTTCCGAAAGAAATTCGTAAAGGATTTTCTAAAGAAATCTGTAATGAAAATTCTTAAGGAATTTTCGGAGAAATTTTTTATGGAATCTCGAAGGAATACCCAAACAAATTTTAGGAAGAATTCCTTAAATAATCTTCTAAGGTTTTTAAAAGAAATTTTTCGGAGGAATATCTGGAGAATATCTATTATCAAATATATATATGTTTTATTGATTTATTTCGAACTAATTTCTGGAGTATTTTTCGAAGAAATACATAAATCAATGTTTGAACGATACTTTTTCGAATATTCTCAGAAGTTCCAGGAATTTCACAATAAGAAGTTCCAGGAATTTCACAATAAAACTTCTTCAATACAGTATTAAATAGTTTCAAGACAATTAAATTAAATTTTCGTAATGTTTGAAAATACCTGACGTTTTAACTAAATACTATGCAGCGAGGCGACAACACCCCAAGGTTACAATAGCTGTGAATAATAAAATAAGAAGCGTTTTCCACTGATGCTCGTAGGTTTGCTCAGCAATATTTGCTTTGCTGATACTTAGCAAGTGGTTTTTTCAGTTATATTCAGAAATTGATTTCAAAATATGAATTACTTACTCGGGAGTCGGAACAAAAAAATCGGTAAAACATTCACAGTTGGGATTTAATTATTTTGCTAAATCAGTTTGCCAACCACAAATTTTAAAACAAAGAAATATTTTTGATTTGAATAAATAAAAAATAAATATTGTCAACTTGCCTTGAAATTTCTAAACTGCAATAATTTTCCTGCACCAATGCCAGATCCTTTAAGAATGAGAACGCTGTGGGCATGTATCTAGGCCCTACAACAAACTCATTTTGCGAGTCACCCACAAGTTTAGGTGCCCGACTAAATGAGGCCTTGGCTTAACGCGTTCAAAAGATTAGTTTAACAATTTATGTATTATTATGCTAGATAAAGCCTCATTCAAACTCTCAAACTAATCAACCAACCTATTAATTAACCAAGACAATGTAATTCAAAAAGAATTTGAAATTTTTTTACGAGATCCACCTTAACAACATTTATGAACTTCCATAAGACTAGTTTAGTACTTTTCCAATTAACTCTACCACGCTGTATTCACGCTTCACAGATACGTATTTCGACCTCAATAATTTAGATGTTTTCAAAGTGTCTCGTGCTTGGCTCGACTCGACTTAATTTAATTGATTTTTTTATTGCGATTAGTCACCGGCGTGGCAAAATTATGATCGGCGGCGCGCCGACCCAAAATCGTCGGCGGCGGCGGCGCGAGTAAAACCACCGGCGGCGGCGGCGTGGCGCGGCGGCGCACAGGTCTAACTGGAATTAGCTTTTAAGGTTTTTAAGAATTTTTGTTAATTTCCAAAAGGGTTTCGAACTTGCTTTGCGACTTTGCGACATTATTCTCAAACTTTGCGACATTATTCTCAAAGTTGGTATTTCTCAGAATAGCGAAACGTTTTTTAATTTCATCTTGCAAATCTCGCCAAATAACTTTCAACGCGGGATCGCGAGTTCTTTGGTATTGCCTTCTTCTCACATTTTTAACACGGATCAGTAGTTGAAGATCGTCGTCAATAATAATGGAGTTGAATTTAATTTCACATTTAGGAATTGCAATGCCTCTGGCTTCGACAATTAAATTTATCAAAGATACGAGAGCATTATCAATATCACTTTTGGTATCGAGAGGAATATCAACATCAAAATTCCTATATGTTTTATATGAATCCCAATCAGTTCTATGATAATTAAAAGTAGAGCTGATTGGATTATAAATGGCTTCTTGTGAAATTTCAAACGTCACAAGAAGGTGATCAGAGTCAAAGTCAGCATGAGTTACCAATTAGTCAAACAGCTGACTTGAATACGTTAAAACCAAGTCAATTGTTCAAGGATTTCGGCTGGATGAAAAACAAGTTTATCCATTTGGATATTGAATAGTATAATATCCCGCAGAACAATTCAAAATAAAATTTTACCATTGGAATTGCTTTGAGCATTATTCCATGAACGGTGTTTGGCATTGAAGTCACCGATTACGAAGAATTTTGATTTGTTGCGAGTCAGAATTTGAAGATCAGCTTTCAACAAATTCTTTTGCTGCCCATTGCATTGAAAAGGCAAGTAGGCTGCAATGAAGGAAAATTGCCCAAAATTTTTTTCAACGGAAACTCCCAAGGTTTCAAAACCTTTTGTTTCGAACGAAGAAAATAATTTATGTTTGATACGTCTATTGATGACAATGGCGACCCCACCACAGGCGCTGTCAAGACGATCATTTATGTAGATAAAATAATTTGTATCTCTTTAAATGGAGAGTCCTGGTTTTAAATAAGTTTCTGTTATAATGGCAATATGCACATTATGAACTTTTAGGAAGTTGAATAATTCATCTTCCTTACCCTTTAGAGAGCGGGCATTCCAATTTAGAACTTTTACACAATTATTTAGATCTATTAAAATGGAGTCCGATAACATTTTTTTGTGTGTACTTTATACCAACCTGAACAGCTTCAGGAATGGTATTTGCTTTGAACATTGCATCAATCATGTGATGCAATTGTTCAGTTAAAAAATCAAAATTGGAAGCAGTCATGTTACCTGAATCGGCAACATGACCGTTATTTTCCGGGACATGGGTATAAACCTCATTTTGAGAAGAGAAATTTTGTCTACCAGCAGCGATGTTTGCATACGTAGGTACATTCGAAAATTGGAATTTACTGAAGTGCTTGCTTGACTGAAGTGCCGTTGACGAGCGGCAAAATTCATTTGTGAATTGTGGTGGGTATGAATTGCTCGACCGGTAACTGATTTCGAAATTTGAGCGTTTGAAAAATTTCTACCCTGCGAATCGGGGATCCGAGTGGAATTTCCGTCATCAATTTTGCACGGGAATTCAAAACTTTTGCGTGAAGGGCATTCCCAGAAATTGGATCTATGATTGCCCCCACAATTTGCACATTTAAATTTATTGGAATCTTCTCTCACAGGACATGCGTCCTTGGCGTGAGAGGTTCCACCACAAATCATGCATTTAGCATCCATGTGACAATGTTTGGTTCCATGACCCCACTTTTGGCACTTACGGCACTGGGTGGGGTTTTGGAAATTTCCCCAGGCCTGCGGAAATGTTCCCATGTAACACGGACATGAGACATAATACAGGCCTTTTCCAAACTTTTCATATTATTTAGTTCACTTTTGTTAAAATGAACTAAATAAAATTCTTGAGAAATGCCCCTCTGGGAAGTACCAGAGTGGGATTTCTTTTTCATCTTAATTACTTGGACTGGTGAAAATCCAAGTAATTGAGAAATTTCAATTTTAATCTCATCCAGTGATTTGTCATCACTGGGGAGTAGACTGGCCCAGGAAACAAAAAGTTGTGTAATTCCATGGGGCACCCCCCAGGTTTGTGTCTTTGGGTGAGAAAATCAATCTCTGAAAATTTCAGCTCAATCGCTTGTTGCATAAGCTGGCGCATTTGATTTGAAGTTTGTATGGGGATTTCAGCCAAAATGTATAGGAAAATACACCTCCGTCACTAATTCGATCTGGAAATTGGTTCTGATTGCTCGATTGACCTCAGAATTGCAAAAACGGCAGTTGGTATGCTACAGAACAATTTCACAGAACATTGCATGATGATTAAATGAACTTTTATATAGGTTTCGGCTGATGCGATTCGATCAAAAAATCCAAAAATACACAAATCAGCTCCTAATAAATCAGCCGAAAACTATATAAAAGTTCATTTAATCATCATGCAATGTTCTGTGAAATTGTTCTGTAGCATACCAACTGCCGTTTTTGCAATTCTGAGGTCAATCGAGCAATCAGAACCAATTTCCAGATCGAATTAGTGACGGAGGTGTATTTTCCTATACATTTTGGCTGAAATCCCCATACAAACTTCAATTCAAATGCGCCAGCTTATGCAACAAGCGATTGAGCAGAAATTTTCAGAGATTGATTTTCTCACCCAAAGACACAATTCTGGGGGGTGCCCCGTGGAATTCAACAACATTTTTTCTCCCCATACTAATCTGGGCCAGTCTACTGGGGAGACCTTTCAAAACGACTTTGAACAATCGCTCAGCTTTGTCGTCGTATGTGAAGAATTTATGGCACTTCTCAGTTAAATATTGAAGAAGACGTTTGCGATCGTCAAAGGATCCCGCAAAACGCGGCAGTCACCCTTCCTAGCGATCTGAAATGAAACCTTGATCCCCTGAAGGTTACTCAAGATTTCATTCCGAAAGCCAGAAAACTCGGCAACAGATACCACAATTGGCGGAATCCTTTGTTTCTTCGCATGAATCGAATCACCTGGGCTAAAGGTAGATTCGATTTGCTCAATTTCATCATTAATCAAATCGAACTGATTGCTGATTGCTTGTTCGATAGGAGAAGAAACAATGTCAACATTAGATGTGTAAGGAATATCTGAAGTCTCCAGCTTCCTTCTATTTTTTCCGCGCTTGGGCAGGACGGACTTGAACCCTTGTTTCGTTGAAGGAAGTGGAGAATTCAGAGACTCCCCCTTCCTCTTGTTTTTATTAATGCTCATTGCTGAGCGTGGAGACGTGACCTTCTAAGAGGTTTTTTCCCAGAACGGTGTCCCTGCAGGATTACCACCGCTTGTCGGAATTTTACTTCCGCAAACAGGTCCAACGTAAAACGAAGGCACGGGTCCTTGCAAAGATCGTAACGGGATCAGTGGGTACAAATAGCGCTGAGAAGCACTGTTGAAATTAAAATAGCTTCGGGTAGTATTAAAAACTTCCTTCCGCAAAGAGAGAAAGAACCGCACAGCACGAAAGCACGATGCGGTCTGTCGATCCCTTGTCCCATGATTATTTGTTGCATTCTGTTGTTCCTAACCAGAATATAATGGAAACCAACAACACGAATACCATCCATCCAGTAGCTAATGGTGTTTCTTTCGCTACGACCCTCGCCCCAAGGTCTACCCTCACGACTCTGATGGGCCATATGTTGTTTTCTTTCGACCCGAAGACAAACGCTTGAATATTAGTCAGATCAGCAAAGATCTGGAAAAGCGATCCTCGTCTGTCACGACCATTGCCATGGTTGGGTCCAGTAAGCTTCGCGTCACGGTCAGTGATCGCAAACAGGCCAACGAGATTGCCACCTGCGAGCTTTTCACTCTCGAATATAAGGTCTATTTACCGTCAGCAGGTCGTCCGTCGTTTCAAGAACGTTTCTTTGCCTCCTGTTGCGATACTGGATTGCAAACAAATGTATTCGGTGTCGCAGGAGGGAGAGAAGCGGATTTATTCCCCGTCCGACTCTTTCTGCGTCACCTTTTCCGGGTCCGCACTGCCTGACTACGTAGTGATTGGCAAACTTCGTCTACCTCTTCGGCTGTATGTACCGAAGGTGATGAACTGTGTTAATTGCAAGCAGCTGGGCCACACCGCTCAGTACTGCTGCAATAAACCTCGCTAATGCATCATGCGGAGAGAAGCATGTGGAGGGGGCGTGCAAGACGGCACCGAAATGTGTCTATTGTAACGAAAGCCCTCCACATGCTCTTGAAGCTTGCCCAACGTACATACAGCAGCGAATCCACCAGAAACGGTCTCTTCAGCAGCGTTCTCGGCGAAATTACGCCGAAATGTTGAGGAAGGCCGCTTCTTCAGTCGTTTCTGACACCATCTACTCGTCTCTTCCTTTGGACGATCAAGGTAGCTCCGACTCCGTGGTTGGGAATGAGGTTCCCTTTGTTTTAATGGCTCAACGAGGAAGAGAATAAAACAGAACCAGCGACCCTCGAAAAAGCCTAGAAAACAGCCTCAAAGTGAACCCCAATCCAACATGGTCAAATTCGAAGCGGGTGGAAATACTCAAAAACGTTTAACTTTTGTAGTTTCACCTCAGGATGAACGAGAGTTTCCACCACTTCCGGAAACATCTAAAATCTCAGATGCCCCAATTTTTGCGATTTCTCAGCCAGAAAGAGAGCATAGAGAGCGAGCAGAAGAGCCCCGAGCGCTCCAATGTTCACTCTTTCTGGCATCGTGGAGCTCATCCTCAACTTCTTTGATGCTTCCGACTCCGTGAAGAACATGGTCAAAACTGTTCTTCCTATTCTGACTCCTCTCCTGAAGCAGCTGGCTACAAAAATGCCCCTCCTTGAGTCATTTGTATCCTTCGATGGCTAACTTAGTCAATAAGGGTATTATGATTTCGATTCTACAGTGGAACTGTCGAAGTATTCTTCCAAAATTAGATATTTTTTAATTTTTAGTTAACAAATTACAATGCGATGCTTTTGCTTTATGTGAAACTTGACTAACACCAGATGTGAACCTTTATTTTCCTGATTTCAGCATAATCCGCCGAGATCGGGCAAATCGATATGGAGGGGGCTTTTAGGGATAAAAAACAGCACTCCTTATATAGAGTCGATCTTGCGCCGATGTCTGGCACCAAAGCTGTCGCATGTCAGGTGACTATTCCAGGAAAAGTCCTCAGTATCGCCTCGATATATCTTCCTCCAAACACCGCATTATCTCGTAGAGATCTCTTGCACATCTGCTCGGTTATGCCCGAGCCATGGTTGCTCCTGGGAGATTTTAACTCCCACGGAACAGGCTGTGGGAACTGTACGACGACCACCGTTTATCAATGATATACGCCCTCGGCGGCGACTTTAATATGTCAATTTCGAATACAGGAGAAGTTACACGAGTGGCTCCTTCAGCAAGAGATAGCCGCCTAGATCTTTCCATTTGTTCGAGCTCATCATCGTTTGACTGTACTTGGAAGGTGGTCCAAGATTTCCATGGTAGTGATCATTTATCGATGTAAGTCTCGATTTCCAATGGACGTAGTCAATCTGTTTCTGTCGACCTTACATATGACCTCACGAAGCAGATGTTCTGGACAATTTGTCCACTTGGGCTACGAATTATTTTATTATTTATTCAGACTAAGGCCGAAGTGGCCTGTGCGGTATATAAGAGTCTTCTCCATTCGGCTCGGTCCATGGCTACACGTCGCCAACCACGCAGTCTACGGAGGGTCCGCAAGTCATCTTCCACCTGATCGATCCACCTTGCCCGCTGCGCACCTCGCCTTCTTGTGCCCGTCGGATCGTTGTCGAGAACCATTTTCACCGGGTTACTGTCCGACATTCTGGCTACGTGCCCGGCCCATCGCAGTCGTCCGATTTTCGCGGTGTGAACGATGGATGGTTCTCCCAACAGCTGATGCAATTCGTGGTTCATTCGCCTCCTCCACGTACCGTCCGCCATCTGCACCCCACCATAGATGGTACGCAGCACTTTCCTTTCGAAAACTCCAAGTGCGCGTTGGTCCTCCACGAGCATCGTCCAGGTCTCGTGTCCGTAGAGGACTACCGGTCTAATTAGCGTTTTGTAGATTGTCAGTTTGGTACGGCGGCGAACTCAATTCGATCGGAGCGTCTTTCGGAGTCTAAAGTACGTACGATTTCCAGCCACTATGCGTCTCCGAACTTCTCTGCTGGTTTCATTTTCGGTAGTACCAGTGTGCACAAATTCTTCTACCACCTCGATTTCGTCACCACCGATGCAAACTCGCGGTGGGTGGCTCACATTGTCTTCTCTTGAACCTCTTCCTATCATGTACTTCGTCTTCGACGTGTTGATGACTAGTCCGATCCGCTTAGCTTCCCTCTTCAGTCTGATATAGGCTTCCTCCATCTTCTCAAAGTTACGTGCCATAATATCTATGTCGTCGGCGAAACCAAATAGCTGGACGGACTTATTGAAAATTGTACCACTCGTGTTAATCCCTGCTCTTCGTATTACACCTTCCAAAGCGATGTTGAATAGCAAACACGAAAGACCATCACCTTGCCGTAACCCTCTGCGGGTTTCGTAACCCTCTCGAACTACGCACATCACCCGATCCATCGTCGCTTTGATCAACCGTGTCAGTTTATCCGGAAAACCGTGTTCGTGCATTAGCTGCCATAGCTGGTCCCGATCGATTGTATCATATGCGGCTTTGAAGTCGATGAATAGATGATGTGTGGGCACGTTGTATTCGCGGCATTTCTGCAGTACTTGGCGAATGGCGAACACCTGGTCCGTGGTGGAGCGTTCGCCCATAAAACCCGCCTGGTACTGCCCCACGAACTCGCTTGCAGTTGGTGCTAGTCGACGGCATAAAATTTGGGAGAGTACCTTGTAGGCGGCGTTCAGCAATGTGATTGCGCGGTAGTTGCTACAATCCAGCTTATCGCCCTTTTTGTAGATGGGACACGACACCTTCCATCCACTCCTGCGGCAAAACTTCCTCCTCCCAAATCTTGGTAATGACCCAGTGCAGCGCTCTAGCCAGTGCCTCACCACCGTGTTTAAATAGCTCTCCTGGTAGTTGGTCAACCCCAGGGGCTTTGTTGTTCTTGAGCCGGCCAATCTCCTCCTGGATTTCCTGGAGATCCGGAGCCGGTAGAATTATGTCCTGCGCGCGTTCTCCCAGGTCCATCACCATACCGCCATCTTCGTCTGCCACATCGCCATTCAGGTGTTCTTCGTAGTGCTGCCGCCACCTTTGGATCACCTCACGCTCGTTCGTAAGAAGGTTCCCGTTTATGTCCTTACACATATCGGGCTGTGGCACGTGGCCCTTACGTGAACGGTTTAACTTCTCATAGAACTTTCGTGTGTTATTAGCGCGGTACAGTTGCTCCGTTTCTTCACGGTCTCGATCTTCCTGCTGGCGCTTTTTCCTCCGGAAAATCGAGTTTTGTCTGTTCCGCGCCTGTTTATATCGTGCCTCGTTCGCCCTCGTGCGGTGTTGCAGCAATCTCGCCCATGCTGCATTCTTCTCTTCCACTAACTGCTCACATTCGCCGTCATACCAGTCGTTTCTCTGATCCGGGGGCACCGTGCCAAGTGCAGCGGTTGCGGTGCTACCAATGGCGGATCGAATATCTCTCCAGCCATCTTCAAGAGACGCTGCGCCTAGCTGCTCTTCCGTTGGAAGTGCCACTTCCAGCTGCTGCGCGTATTCTTGGGCTAGCCTACCGTCTTGTAGCCGCCCAATGTTAAGCCGCGGCGTCCGACTTCGGCGCGTGTTGTACACCGTCGAGAGTTTTGAGCGCAGGCATACTGCAACGAGGTAGTGGTCGGATTCAATATTCGCACTGCGGTAAGTGCGGACGTTCGTGATGTCGGAGAAGAATTTACCGTCGATTAGAACGTGGTCGATTTGGTTTTCCGTTTCTTGGTTAGGTGATCTCCATGTGGCCTTGTGGATATTTTTGCGGGGAAAGAAGGTGCTTCGGACTACCATTCCGCGGGAGGCTGCGAAGTTTATGCATCGTTGGCCGTTGTCATTCGATACGGTGTGCAGACTATCCGGTCCGATGACCGGTCTATACATTTCCTCCTTCCTACCTGAGCGTTCATGTCACCGATGACGATTTTGACGTCCCGCAGTGGGCATCCATCGTATGTCTGCTCCAGCTGTGCGTAGAACGCTTCTTTCTCGTCGTCGGGTCTCCCTTCGTGTGGGCAGTGCACGTTGATGATGCTATAGTTGAAGAAACGGCCTTTAATCCTCAGCTTGCACATCCTTGCGTTGATTGGCTGCCACCCAATCACGCGTTGGCGCATCTTACCCAGCACTATGAAGCCGGTTCCCAGCTCGTTGGTGGTGCCACAGCTTTGGTAGAAGGTAGCCGCTCGATGCCCGCTTTTCCACACTTTCTGTCCTGTCCAGCAAATCTCCTGCAGCGCCACGACGTCGAAGTTGCGGGGATGTAATTCATCGTAGATCATCCTGTCGCAACCTGCGAAACCTAGCGACTTGCAATTCCATGTTCCAAGCTTCCAATCGTGACCCTGTATTCGTCGCCTAGGTCTTTGCCGATTATATCGAGTCGCATTATCTCTTATATTGTTCGTAATGATTGGTTTTCTAGGCGGCTTATTGGGCCTGCGCAAACCTCCTGTCTCGTCGGAGGGCCGTCGTGTCAGGGCTGTTTAGCGTCCCACCTAACACCAGGACTTGGGCTTGTGCGCTTTGAGCGGCACACGGTCGCTTTGGTGGAGCCTACTTGCGGATACATGCAGCTTTTTATAGAGGTTTAACAGGGCCCACTGTCAAACCCCACCACATCCTAGGCAAGCCCCACAACTCGCAGATGGCCTGGGGAGGGATCGTCAAGCCCTTGGACATAGTCCCTGCTGCCCACGAAGCTGGGTATCGAATTCTCTCCGTAGAAAACTGAGATGATTGTCTTTTCAAAAAACCTAAGCCGGCAAAGTTCCCGCTCAACTGATGGGTAAGACAATCACTCATAGCATGTCTTCTGAATACCTCGTCGTCTGGTTCGACTCGAAATGCACCTTCGGGAAGCACATTGTGTATCTGACACAAAAATGTCAGAAGCGGATCTACTTCATGCGATCAATAACCGGAACATGGTGGGGAGTGCATCCCAAAGAACAACCATTTTGTCGGTCCTCGAATACGGTAGTTTCTGCTTCCAGTCCGCGGCTAAAACACACATGCTGAAGCTTCAACGGATTCAGTACCGCTGTCTCCGTATCGCGTTAGGATGTATGAATTCGACACATACGATGAGCTTGGAAGTACTTGCGGGAGTACTGCCACTAACAGATCGTTTCGCGGAATT
Organism: Armigeres subalbatus; assembly: GCF_024139115.2. Lineage (NCBI taxonomy): Eukaryota > Metazoa > Arthropoda > Insecta > Diptera > Culicidae > Armigeres > Armigeres subalbatus. The sequence goes on from NW_026942265.1 coordinate 27,578, forward strand.
ATCGCTCCGGTTCCTCATCCGCTGTGAGGTTCTCAATCCATTGGTCATTGACAACTTCGAGAAGCTGCTCGAACAAAACCCTCAATCTCGATTCATGAGTATTTACCACTGGTATATGACGCTGGAGGTAAGCCCATCTTCGGTTGACACCAATCGTGCTAACTTCTTAGACTCTTACAGTTCCTCTGTTACTTTTGATCTGTCCATGAAGCAGGAGGTTCATGGAATACCAGACTTTCTGTGTGCGGAGGTCATACCTCCATTATTTGCAAGCAAATATGGGCACGCCAGTGAGGAGAGAAGCTTTTTTACAGACGGGTAAAAAATTGATGACTCCACTGGTTTCGGTGTGTCGAACCATGTTTTCAACGTTTTTCATAGCGCCTATTTTAAGCTCAAAGAGCCTTGTTCCGTGTATACTGCTGAGCTAGCAGCTATACACTATTCACTCGAGCAAATCGCATCCCTACCTCCTGACCACTTTTTCATCTTCACCGACAGTCTAAGTTCCTTGGAGGTTGTTCGGTCAATGAATCCGGTTAAGCACTCAGCGTATCCTCTGAATGGGATACGGAAAGCTTTCAGTGCCACAACGGTCTTACAAAATCACCATGGCTTGGATCCCTTCTCATTGCTCGACCCCGGGAAATGAGAAAGCAGACTCTTTGGGTAAGGTGGGCGCTATGGAAGGTTCGATGAATTTTTCATTAGTTCGTCAGGAAACCTTGAACAGCTGGCAACAGAAATGGACAAATGGGGAGTTGAGTAGATGGCTGTATTCAATTCGCACGCAGTTGTCGAAGCGTCCATGGTTCAAAAAATTGAATATGGGACGAGACTTCATTCGAACCATGTGTCGTCTAATGTCCAATCACTACACTCTAAATGCACATCTTTTCAGAGTGGGGCTCTCGGAAGGAAATCTCTGTGTTTGCGGCGAAAACTATCAGGATATCGATCATGTCGTGTGGGCGTGCGAAGAGCATCGTGGCCCCAGATCTGCTTTAACTGAACATCTTCCGGGTCCGAGGAAAACATCCAAAGCCTATTAGGGAAGTGTTGTCTACCAATTCTTGAAAGTTGCTGATGTTAGACTGTAACCATCGTCCACCCATCCCTTTTGCTATAGTAATCCCTCAAGAATGTCTTCATCTTGTCGTCACTCCCCATGCCCGCCGTTCAACCCCATCCGTATGTCTTCCTCTCGTTGTTGTCTCCCCAAGGAAATGTTTCTTTGTCCCGTTACAGATGTGAAACATCACCAAGAATGCCAACCATGTGAACATCAGCATTGTAATTAATTAAGCACCCTAAATTCCTTTCCCTTCCTACTGTATTATTGTATTCCCTAACCTCGACCAAACCGCGAGTCTTTCGGTTCCCCAAAACTAACCCTATATATAAGAATCATAAAATGTATAGAAAAATATGATTTCGGCTCCGTAACGCTTCATGGCAAATGAGCCTACCAAATTAACGAGAGATTAAGAAGAATGAGTGGTGATGATGATGATGATGATGATACTACCATCTATTGTAGCAAGGCACCTGCCGATAGCACTGGCCATATCTGACAAACGATTTGATCATGATTATATTATTGTTTGTATTTCATCAAACTCCTGTATGAAGGGCCAAAAATGGGTGGGGTGGTTCCATAAGCAGAGACACTTATGCGAATCCACGGGATGAATAGAGAATCTCCTTCCAGAAGAAAGTTAGTACATACAACAATATAGCCTAGCCCTCGTTTCCCAGATTGACCCAAAAGAAGATTAAAAAAAATGAGTGGCCACCCTAAATTGAAAAAAAAAATGTATCGGCCTTATTAAACAGTTTATATCGTATTATGGTGGACGTTAAAAATCATGAATATATATATGACGGAATTCCTAATGGTGCACCTTACGAGAAAACTGAAAAGCATAAAACTAGAAAG